>NW_028270162.1:63119489-63321989 GCF_037043375.1 Chiloscyllium plagiosum
TGTGTTTGTGGTGTGTGCTTGTGTCTGTGTGTGTGGTGTGTGTGCTTGTGTCTGTGTGTGTGGTGTGTGCTTGTGTCTGTGTGTGGTGTGTGTGTGTGTGTGTGTGGTGTGTGTGCTTGTGTGTGTGGTGTGTGTTTGTGTGGTGTGTGCGTGTGTGTGTGGTGTGTGCTTGTGTCTGTGTGTGTGCTTGTGTCTTTGTGTGTGGTGTGTGCTTGTGTCTGTGTCTGTGTGTGGTGTGTGCTTGTGTCTGTGTCTGTGTGTGGTGTGTGCTTGTGTCTGTGCGTGTGGTGTGTGCTTGTGTCTGTGTCTGTGTGTGTGCTTGTGTCTGTGCGTGTGGTGTGTGCTTGTGTCTGTGTCTGTGTGTGTGGTGTGTGCTTGTGTCTGTGCGTGTGGTGTGTGCTTGTGTCTGTGTCTGTGCGTGTGGTGTGTGCTTGTGTCTGTGTGTGTGGTGTGTGCTTGTGTCTGTGTGTGTGGTGTGTGTGCTTGTGTGTGCGGTGTGTGTTTGTGTGGTCTGTGTGGTGTGTTTGTTTGTGTGGTTTGTGTGGTGTGTGCGTGTGTCTGTGTGTGTGGTGTGTGCGTGTGTCTGTGTGTGTGGTGTGTGCGTGTGTCTGTGTGTGTGGTGTGTGCGTGTGTCTGTGTGTGTGGTGTGTGCATGTGTCTGTGTGTGTGGTGTGTGCTTGTGCCTGTGTGTGTGGTGTGTGCTTGTGCCTGTGTGTGTGGTGTGTGCTTGTGCCTGTGTGTGTGATGTGTGCTTGTGCCTGTGTGTGTGGTGTGTGCTTGTGCCTGTGTGTGTGGTGTGTGCTTGTGCCTGTGTGTGTGATGTGTTCTTGTGTCTGTGTGTGTTGTGTGTGGTGTGTGCTTGTGTGTGTGTGTGTGTGGTGTGTGCTTGTGTGTGTGTGTGTGTGGTGTGTGCTTGTGTGTGTGTGTGGTGTGTGCTTGTGTGTGTTTGTGGTGTGTGCTTGTGTGTGTTTGTGGTGTGTGCTTGTGTGTGTTTGTGGTGTGTGCTTGTGTGTGTTTGTGGTGTGTGCTTGTGTGTGTTTGTGGTGTGTGCTTGTGTGTGTTTGTGGTGTGTGCTTGTGTCTGTGTCTGTGTGTGTGGTGTGTGCTTGTGTCTGTGTGTGTGGTGTGTGCTTGTGTCTGTGTGTGGTGTGTGCTTGTGTCTGTGTGTGGTGTGTGCTTGTGTCTGTGTGTGGTGTGTGCTTGTGTGTGTTTGTGGTGTGTGCTTGTGTGTGTTTGTGGTGTGTGCTTGTGTCTGTGTGTGTGGTGTGTGTGCTTGTGTCTGTGTGTGGTGTGTGTGTGTGTGTGTGTGGTGTGTGTGCTTGTGTGTGTGGTGTGTGTTTGTGTGGTGTGTGCGTGTGTGTGTGGTGTGTGCTTGTGTCTGTGTGTGTGTGTGTGGTGTGTGCTTGTGTCTTTGTGTGTGGTGTGTGCTTGTGTCTGTGTCTGTGTGTGGTGTGTGCTTGTGTCTGTGTCTGTGTGTGGTGTGTGCTTGTGTCTGTGCGTGTGGTGTGTGCTTGTGTCTGTGTCTGTGTGTGTGCTTGTGTCTGTGCGTGTGGTGTGTGCTTGTGTCTGTGCGTGTGGTGTGTGCTTGTGTCTGTGCGTGTGGTGTGTGCTTGTGTCTGTGCGTGTGGTGTGTGCTTGTGTCTGTGTGTGTGGTGTGTGCTTGTGTCTGTGTCTGTGCGTGTGGTGTGTGCTTGTGTCAGTGTCTGTGCGTGTGGTGTGTGCTTGTGTCTGTGCGTGTGGTGTGTGCTTGTGTCTGTGTCTGTGTGTGTGGTGTGTGCTTGTGTCTGTGTGTGGTGTGTGCTTGTGTGTGTGGTGTGTGCTTGTGTCTGAGTGTGTGATGTGTGCTTGTGTCTGAGTGTGTGATGTGTGCTTGTGTCTGTGTGTGTGGTGTGTGCTTGTGTCTGTGTGTGTGGTGTGTGCTGGTGCCTGTTTGTGTGGTGTGTGCTTGTGCCTGTGTGTGTGGTGTGTGCTTGTGTCTGTGTGTGGTGTGTGCTTGTGCCTGTGTGTGTGGTGTGTGCTTGTGTCTGTGTGTGTGCTTGTGTCTGTGTCTGTTTGTGTGGTGTGTGCTTGTGTCTGTGTGTGTGGTGTGTGCTTGTGTCTGTGTGTGTGGTGTGTGCTTGTGTCTGTGTGTGTGGTGTGTGCTTGTGTCTGTGTGTGGTGTGTGCTTGTGCCTGTGTGTGTGGTGTGTGCTTGTGTCTGTGTCTGTGTGTGTGGTGTGTGCTTGTGTCTGTGTCTGTGTGTGTGGTGTGTGCTTGTGACTTTGTCTGTGTGTGTGGTGTGTGCTTGTGTCTGTGTGTGTGGTGTGTGCTTGTGTCTGTGTGTGTGGTTTGTGCTTGTGTCTGTGTGTGTGGTGTGTGTGCTTGTGTGTGCTTGTGTGTGCGGTGTGTGTTTGTGTGGTCTGTGTGGTGTGGGTTTGTGTGGTGTGTGCGTGTGTGTGGTGTGTGCGTGTGTCTGTGTGTGTGGTGTGTGCTTGTGTCTGTGTGTGTGGTGTGTGCTTGTGTCTGTGTGTGTGATGTGTGCTTGTGTCTGTGTGTGTGATGTGTGCTTGTGTCTGTGTGTGTGGTGTGCGCTTGTGTCTGTGTGTGTGGTGTGTGCTTGTGTCTGTGTGTGGTGTGTGCTTGTGCCTGTGTGTGTGGTGTGTGCTTGTGCCTGTGTGTGTGGTGTGTGCTTGTGTCTGTGTTTGGTGTGTGCTTGTGCCTGTGTGTGTGGTGTGTGCTTGTGTCTGTGTCTGTGTGTGTGGTGTGTGCTTGTGTCTGTGTGTGTGGTGTGTGCTTGTGTCTGTGTGTGTGGTGTGTGCTTGTGCCTGTGTGTGTGGTGTGTGCTTGTGTCTGTGTGTGTGGTGTGTGCGTGTGTCTGTGTGTGTGGTGTGTGCGTGTGTCTGTGTGTGTGGTGTGTGCGTGTGTCTGTGTGTGTGATGTGTGCTTGTGCCTGTGTGTGTGCTTGTGCCTGTGTGTGTGGTGTGTGCTTGTGCCTGTGTGTGTGGTGTGTGCTTGTGCCTGTGTGTGTGGTGTGTGCTTGTGCCTGTGTGTGTGATGTGTGTGGTGTGTGCTTGTGGTGTGTTGTTGTGTGTGTTTGTGGTGTGTTCTTGTGTGTGTTTGTGGTGTGTGCTTGTGTCTGTGTGTGTGGTGTGTGCTGGTGCCTGTTTGTGTGGTGTGTGCTTGTGCCTGTGTGTGTGGTGTGCGCTTGTGTCTGTGTGTGTGGTGTGTGCTTGTGTCTGTGTGTGGTGTGTGCTTGTGCCTGTGTGTGTGGTGTGTGCTTGTGCCTGTGTGTGTGGTGTGTGCTTGTGTCTGTGTTTGGTGTGTGCTTGTGCCTGTGTGTGTGGTGTGTGCTTGTGTCTGTGTCTGTGTGTGTGGTGTGTGCTTGTGTCTGTGTGTGTGGTGTGTGCTTGTGTCTGTGTGTGTGGTGTGTGCTTGTGCCTGTGTGTGTGGTGTGTGCTTGTGTCTGTGTGTGTGGTGTGTGCGTGTGTCTGTGTGTGTGGTGTGTGCGTGTGTCTGTGTGTGTGGTGTGTGCGTGTGTCTGTGTGTGTGATGTGTGCTTGTGCCTGTGTGTGTGCTTGTGCCTGTGTGTGTGGTGTGTGCTTGTGCCTGTGTGTGTGGTGTGTGCTTGTGCCTGTGTGTGTGGTGTGTGCTTGTGCCTGTGTGTGTGATGTGTGTGGTGTGTGCTTGTGGTGTGTTGTGTGTGTTTGTGGTGTGTGCTTGTGTGTGTTTGTGGTGTGTGCTTGTGTCTGTGTGTGTGGTGTGTGCTGGTGCCTGTTTGTGTGGTGTGTGCTTGTGCCTGTGTGTGTGGTGTGTGCTTGTGTCTGTGTGTGGTGTGTGCTTATGCCTGTGTGTGTGGTGTGTGCTTGTGTCTGTGTCTGTGTGTGCTTGTGTCTGTGTCTGTTTGTGTGGTGTGTGCTTGTGTCTGTGTGTGTGGTGTGTGCTTGTGTCTGTGTGTGTGGTGTGTGCTTGTGTCTGTGTGTGTGGTGTGTGCTTGTGTCTGTGTGTGGTGTGTGCTTGTGCCTGTGTGTGTGGTGTGTGCTTGTGTCTGTGTCTGTGTGTGTGGTGTGTGCTTGTGTCTGTGTCTGTGTGTGTGGTGTGTGCTTGTGACTTTGTCTGTGTGTGTGGTGTGTGCTTGTGTCTGTGTGTGTGGTGTGTGCTTGTGTCTGTGTGTGTGGTGTGTGCTTGTGTCTGTGTGTGTGGTGTGTGTGCTTGTGTGTGCTTGTGTGTGCGGTGTGTGTTTGTGTGGTCTGTGTGGTGTGGGTTTGTGTGGTGTGTGCGTGTGTCTGTGTGTGTGGTGTGTGCGTGTGTCTGTGTGTGTGGTGTGTGCTTGTGTCTGTGTGTGTGGTGTGTGCTTGTGTCTGTGTGTGTGATGTGTGCTTGTGTCTGTGTGTGTGATGTGTGCTTGTGTCTGTGTGTGTGGTGTGCGCTTGTGTCTGTGTGTGGTGTGTGCTTGTGCCTGTGTGTGTGGTGTGTGCTTGTGCCTGTGTGTGTGGTGTGTGCTTGTGTCTGTGTTTGGTGTGTGCTTGTGCCTGTGTGTGTGGTGTGTGCTTGTGTCTGTGTCTGTGTGTGTGGTGTGTGCTTGTGTCTGTGTGTGTGGTGTGTGCTTGTGTCTGTGTGTGTGGTGTGTGCTTGTGTCTGTGTGTGGTGTGTGCTTGTGCCTGTGTGTGTGGTGTGTGCTTGTGTCTGTGTGTGTGGTGTGTGCATGTGTCTGTGTGTGTGATGTGTGCTTGTGCCTGTGTGTGTGCTTGTGCCTGTGTGTGTGGTGTGTGCTTGTGTCTGTGTGTGTGGTGTGTGCTTGTGTCTGTGTGTGTGGTGTGTGCGTGTGTCTGTGTGTGTGGTGTGTGCTTGTGCCTGTGTGTGTGGTGTGTGCTTGTGCCTGTGTGTGTGATGTGTGTGGTGTGTGCTTGTGTGTGTTTGTGGTGTGTTGTTGTGTGTGTTTGTGGTGTGTTGTGTGTGTTTGTGGTGTGTGCTTGTGTGTGTTTGTGGTGTGTTGTTGTGTGTGTTTGTGGTGTGTTGTGTGTGTTTGTGGTGTGTGCTTGTGTGTGTTTGTGGTGTGTGCTTGTGTGTGTTTGTGGTGTGTGCTTGTGTCTGTGTGTGTGGTGTGTGTGCTTGTGTCTGTGTGTGTGGTGTGTGCTTTTGTCTGTGTGTGGTGTGTGTGTGTGTGTGTGGTGTGTGTGCTTGTGTGTGTGGTGTGTGTTTGTGTGGTGTGTGCGTGTGTGTGTGTGTGGTGTGTGCTTGTGTCTGTGTGTGTGTGTGGTGTGTGCTTGTGTCTGTGTCTGTGTGTGTGGTGTGTGCTTGTGTCTGTGTCTGTGTGTGTGGTGTGTGCTTGTGTCTGTGTCTGTGTGTGTGGTGTGTGCTTGTGTCTGTGTCTGTGTGTGTGGTGTGTGCTTGTGTCTGTGTCTGTGTGTGTGGTGTGTGCTTGTGTCTGTGCGTGTGGTGTGTGCTTGTGTCTGTGCGTGTGGTGTGTGCTTGTGTCTGTGCGTGTGGTGTGTGCGTGTGGTGTTTGCTTGTGTCTGTGTCTGTGCGTGTGGTGTGTGCTTGTGTCTGTGTCTGTGTGTGTGGTGTGTGCTTGTGTCTGTGTGTGTGGTGTGTGCTTGTGTCTGTGCGTGTGGTGTGTGCTTGTGTCTGTGTCTGTGTGTGTGGTGTGTGCTTGTGTCTGTGTGTGTGGTGTGTGCTTGTGTCTGTGTGTGTGGTGTGTGCTTGTGTGTGTTTGTGTCTGTGGTCTGTGTTGTCTGTTGGTGTGTCTATTGTGTGCTGTCGTGTGTTGTCTGTGTGGTGTGTGCTTGTGTGTGTGGTGTGTGCTTGTGTCTGTGCGTGCTGTGTGCTGGTGTGTGTGGAGTGTGTGCTGTGTGTGTTGTGTGCTTGTGGTGCGTGTTTGTGTGTGTGTTGCGTGTTTGTGTGTGTGCTGCGTGTTTGTGTGTGTGTTGCGTGTTTGTGTCTGTGCCTGTGCCTGTGGTGTTTGTCTGTGCCTGTGTGTGTGTGTGTGTGTGTGTGGTGTGTGCTTGTGTCTGTGTGTGTGGTGTGTGCTTGTGTCTGTGTGTGGTGTGTGTATGTGGTGTGTGCTTGTGTCTGTGTATGTGGTGTGTGCTTGTGTCTGTGTGTGTGGTGTGTGCTTGTGTCTGTGTGTGGTGTGTGCTTGTGCCTGTGTGTGTGGTGTGTGCTTGTGTCTGTGTCTGTGTGTGTGGTGTGTGCTTGTGTCTGTGTCTGTGTGTGTGGTGTGTGCTTGTGTCTGTGTCTGTGTGTGTGGTGTGTGCTTGTGTCTGTGTCTGTGCGTGTGGTGTGTGCTTGTGTCTGTGTGTGTGGTGTGTGCTTGTGTCTGTGTGTGTGGTGTGTGTGCTTGTGTGTGCGGTGTGTGTTTGTGTGGTCTGTGTGGTGTGTGTTTGTGTGGTGTGTGCGTGTGTCTGTGTGTGTGGTGTGTGCGTGTGTCTGTGTGTGTGGTGTGTGCGTGTGTCTGTGTGTGTGGTGTGTGCGTGTGTCTGTGTGTGTGGTGTGTGCGTGTGTCTGTGTGTGTGGTGTGTGCATGTGTCTGTGTGTGTGGTGTGCGCTTGTGCCTGTGTGTGTGGTGTGCGCTTGTGCCTGTGTGTGTGGTGTGTGCTTGTGCCTGTGTGTGTGGTGTGTGCTTGTGCCTGTGTGTGTGGTGTGTGCTTGTGCCTGTGTGTGTGGTGTGTGCTTGTGCCTGTGTGTGTGATGTGTTCTTGTGTCTGTGTGTGTTGTGTGTGGTGTGTGCTTGTGTGTGTTTGTGGTGTGTGCTTGTGTGTGTTTGTGGTGTGTGCTTGTGTGTGTTTGTGGTGTGTGCTTGTGTGTGTTTGTGGTGTGTGCTTGTGTCTGTGTCTGTGTGTGTGGTGTGTGCGTGTGTCTGTGTGTGTGGTGTGTGCGTGTGTGTGTGGTGTGTGCTTGTGTCTGTTTGTGTGGTGTGTGCTTGTGTCTGTTTGTGTGGTGTGTGCTTGTGTCTGTTTGTGTGGTGTGTGCTTGTGTCTGTGTGTGTGGTGTGTGCTTGTGTCTGTGTCTGTGTGTGGTGTGTGCTTGTGTCTGTGCGTGTGGTGTGTGCTTGTGTCTGTGCGTGTGGTGTGTGCTTGTGTCTGTGCATGTGGTGTGTGGTGTGTGCTTGTGTCTGTGTTTGTGGTGTGTGCTTGTGTGTGGTGTGTGTGGTGTGTGTGCTTGTGTCTGTGTGTGTGGTGTGTGCTTGTGTCTGTGTGTGGTGTGTGTGTGTGTGTGGTGTGTGTGCTTGTGTGTGTGGTGTGTGTTTGTGTGGTGTGTGCGTGTGTGTGTGGTGTGTGCGTGTGTGTGTGGTGTGTGCTTGTGTCTGTGTGTGTGTGTGTGGTGTGTGCTTGTGTCTGTTTGTGTGGTGTGTGCTTGTGTCTGTGTCTGTGTGTGGTGTGTGCTTGTGTCTGTGTGTGGTGTGTGCTTGTGACTGTGTGTGTGGTGTGTGCTTGTGTCTGTGTGTGTGATGTTTGCTTGTGTCTGTGTGTGTGGTGTGTGCTTGTGTCTGTGTGTGTGGTGTGTGCTGGTGCCTGTTTGTGTGGTGTGTGCTTGTGCCTGTGTGTGTGGTGTGTGCTTGTGTCTGTGTGTGGTGTGTGCTTGTGTGTGTGTGTGGTGTGTGCTTGTGTCTGTGTCTGTGTGTGTGCTTGTGTCTGTGTCTGTGTGTGTGGTGTGTGCTTGTGTCTGTGTGTGTGGTGTGTGCTTGTGTCTGTGTGTGTGGTGTGTGCTTGTGTCTGTGTGTGGTGTGTGTTTGTGTCTGTGTCTGTGTGTGTGGTGTGTGCTTGTGTCTGTGTCTGTGTGTGGTGTGTGCTTGTGTCTGTGTCTGTGTGTGGTGTGTGCTTGTGTCTGTGCGTGTGGTGTGTGCTTGTGTCTGTGTCTGTGTGTGTGCTTGTGTCTGTGCGTGTGGTGTGTGCTTGTGTCTGTGCGTGTGGTGTGTGCTTGTGTCTGTGCGTGTGGTGTGTGCTTGTGTCTGTGCGTGTGGTGTGTGCTTGTGTCTGTGTGTGTGGTGTGTGCTTGTGTCTGTGTCTGTGCGTGTGGTGTGTGCTTGTGTCAGTGTCTGTGCGTGTGGTGTGTGCTTGTGTCTGTGCGTGTGGTGTGTGCTTGTGTCTGTGTCTGTGTGTGTGGTGTGTGCTTGTGTCTGTGTGTGGTGTGTGCTTGTGTGTGTGGTGTGTGCTTGTGTCTGAGTGTGTGATGTGTGCTTGTGTCTGAGTGTGTGATGTGTGCTTGTGTCTGTGTGTGTGGTGTGTGCTTGTGTCTGTGTGTGTGGTGTGTGCTGGTGCCTGTTTGTGTGGTGTGTGCTTGTGCCTGTGTGTGTGGTGTGTGCTTGTGTCTGTGTGTGGTGTGTGCTTGTGCCTGTGTGTGTGGTGTGTGCTTGTGTCTGTGTGTGTGCTTGTGTCTGTGTCTGTTTGTGTGGTGTGTGCTTGTGTCTGTGTGTGTGGTGTGTGCTTGTGTCTGTGTGTGTGGTGTGTGCTTGTGTCTGTGTGTGTGGTGTGTGCTTGTGTCTGTGTGTGGTGTGTGCTTGTGCCTGTGTGTGTGGTGTGTGCTTGTGTCTGTGTCTGTGTGTGTGGTGTGTGCTTGTGTCTGTGTCTGTGTGTGTGGTGTGTGCTTGTGACTTTGTCTGTGTGTGTGGTGTGTGCTTGTGTCTGTGTGTGTGGTGTGTGCTTGTGTCTGTGTGTGTGGTTTGTGCTTGTGTCTGTGTGTGTGGTGTGTGTGCTTGTGTGTGCTTGTGTGTGCGGTGTGTGTTTGTGTGGTCTGTGTGGTGTGGGTTTGTGTGGTGTGTGCGTGTGTGTGGTGTGTGCGTGTGTCTGTGTGTGTGGTGTGTGCTTGTGTCTGTGTGTGTGGTGTGTGCTTGTGTCTGTGTGTGTGATGTGTGCTTGTGTCTGTGTGTGTGATGTGTGCTTGTGTCTGTGTGTGTGGTGTGCGCTTGTGTCTGTGTGTGTGGTGTGTGCTTGTGTCTGTGTGTGGTGTGTGCTTGTGCCTGTGTGTGTGGTGTGTGCTTGTGCCTGTGTGTGTGGTGTGTGCTTGTGTCTGTGTTTGGTGTGTGCTTGTGCCTGTGTGTGTGGTGTGTGCTTGTGTCTGTGTCTGTGTGTGTGGTGTGTGCTTGTGTCTGTGTGTGTGGTGTGTGCTTGTGTCTGTGTGTGTGGTGTGTGCTTGTGCCTGTGTGTGTGGTGTGTGCTTGTGTCTGTGTGTGTGGTGTGTGCGTGTGTCTGTGTGTGTGGTGTGTGCGTGTGTCTGTGTGTGTGGTGTGTGCGTGTGTCTGTGTGTGTGATGTGTGCTTGTGCCTGTGTGTGTGCTTGTGCCTGTGTGTGTGGTGTGTGCTTGTGCCTGTGTGTGTGGTGTGTGCTTGTGCCTGTGTGTGTGGTGTGTGCTTGTGCCTGTGTGTGTGATGTGTGTGGTGTGTGCTTGTGGTGTGTTGTTGTGTGTGTTTGTGGTGTGTTCTTGTGTGTGTTTGTGGTGTGTGCTTGTGTCTGTGTGTGTGGTGTGTGCTGGTGCCTGTTTGTGTGGTGTGTGCTTGTGCCTGTGTGTGTGGTGTGCGCTTGTGTCTGTGTGTGTGGTGTGTGCTTGTGTCTGTGTGTGGTGTGTGCTTGTGCCTGTGTGTGTGGTGTGTGCTTGTGCCTGTGTGTGTGGTGTGTGCTTGTGTCTGTGTTTGGTGTGTGCTTGTGCCTGTGTGTGTGGTGTGTGCTTGTGTCTGTGTCTGTGTGTGTGGTGTGTGCTTGTGTCTGTGTGTGTGGTGTGTGCTTGTGTCTGTGTGTGTGGTGTGTGCTTGTGCCTGTGTGTGTGGTGTGTGCTTGTGTCTGTGTGTGTGGTGTGTGCGTGTGTCTGTGTGTGTGGTGTGTGCGTGTGTCTGTGTGTGTGGTGTGTGCGTGTGTCTGTGTGTGTGATGTGTGCTTGTGCCTGTGTGTGTGCTTGTGCCTGTGTGTGTGGTGTGTGCTTGTGCCTGTGTGTGTGGTGTGTGCTTGTGCCTGTGTGTGTGGTGTGTGCTTGTGCCTGTGTGTGTGATGTGTGTGGTGTGTGCTTGTGGTGTGTTGTGTGTGTTTGTGGTGTGTGCTTGTGTGTGTTTGTGGTGTGTGCTTGTGTCTGTGTGTGTGGTGTGTGCTGGTGCCTGTTTGTGTGGTGTGTGCTTGTGCCTGTGTGTGTGGTGTGTGCTTGTGTCTGTGTGTGGTGTGTGCTTATGCCTGTGTGTGTGGTGTGTGCTTGTGTCTGTGTCTGTGTGTGCTTGTGTCTGTGTCTGTTTGTGTGGTGTGTGCTTGTGTCTGTGTGTGTGGTGTGTGCTTGTGTCTGTGTGTGTGGTGTGTGCTTGTGTCTGTGTGTGTGGTGTGTGCTTGTGTCTGTGTGTGGTGTGTGCTTGTGCCTGTGTGTGTGGTGTGTGCTTGTGTCTGTGTCTGTGTGTGTGGTGTGTGCTTGTGACTTTGTCTGTGTGTGTGGTGTGTGCTTGTGTCTGTGTGTGTGGTGTGTGCTTGTGTCTGTGTCTGTGTGTGTGGTGTGTGCTTGTGACTTTGTCTGTGTGTGTGGTGTGTGCTTGTGTCTGTGTGTGTGGTGTGTGCTTGTGTCTGTGTGTGTGGTGTGTGCTTGTGTCTGTGTGTGTGGTGTGTGTGCTTGTGTGTGCTTGTGTGTGCGGTGTGTGTTTGTGTGGTCTGTGTGGTGTGGGTTTGTGTGGTGTGTGCGTGTGTCTGTGTGTGTGGTGTGTGCGTGTGTCTGTGTGTGTGGTGTGTGCTTGTGTCTGTGTGTGTGGTGTGTGCTTGTGTCTGTGTGTGTGATGTGTGCTTGTGTCTGTGTGTGTGATGTGTGCTTGTGTCTGTGTGTGTGGTGTGCGCTTGTGTCTGTGTGTGGTGTGTGCTTGTGCCTGTGTGTGTGGTGTGTGCTTGTGCCTGTGTGTGTGGTGTGTGCTTGTGTCTGTGTTTGGTGTGTGCTTGTGCCTGTGTGTGTGGTGTGTGCTTGTGTCTGTGTCTGTGTGTGTGGTGTGTGCTTGTGTCTGTGTGTGTGGTGTGTGCTTGTGTCTGTGTGTGTGGTGTGTGCTTGTGTCTGTGTGTGGTGTGTGCTTGTGCCTGTGTGTGTGGTGTGTGCTTGTGTCTGTGTGTGTGGTGTGTGCATGTGTCTGTGTGTGTGATGTGTGCTTGTGCCTGTGTGTGTGCTTGTGCCTGTGTGTGTGGTGTGTGCTTGTGTCTGTGTGTGTGGTGTGTGCTTGTGTCTGTGTGTGTGGTGTGTGCGTGTGTCTGTGTGTGTGGTGTGTGCTTGTGCCTGTGTGTGTGGTGTGTGCTTGTGCCTGTGTGTGTGATGTGTGTGGTGTGTGCTTGTGTGTGTTTGTGGTGTGTTGTTGTGTGTGTTTGTGGTGTGTTGTGTGTGTTTGTGGTGTGTTGTGTGTGTTTGTGGTGTGTGCTTGTGTGTGTTTGTGGTGTGTTGTTGTGTGTGTTTGTGGTGTGTTGTGTGTGTTTGTGGTGTGTGCTTGTGTGTGTTTGTGGTGTGTGCTTGTGTGTGTTTGTGGTGTGTGCTTGTGTCTGTGTGTGTGGTGTGTGTGCTTGTGTCTGTGTGTGTGGTGTGTGCTTTTGTCTGTGTGTGGTGTGTGTGTGTGTGTGTGGTGTGTGTGCTTGTGTGTGTGGTGTGTGTTTGTGTGGTGTGTGCGTGTGTGTGTGTGTGGTGTGTGCTTGTGTCTGTGTGTGTGTGTGGTGTGTGCTTGTGTCTGTGTCTGTGTGTGTGGTGTGTGCTTGTGTCTGTGTCTGTGTGTGTGGTGTGTGCTTGTGTCTGTGTCTGTGTGTGTGGTGTGTGCTTGTGTCTGTGTCTGTGTGTGTGGTGTGTGCTTGTGTCTGTGTCTGTGTGTGTGGTGTGTGCTTGTGTCTGTGCGTGTGGTGTGTGCTTGTGTCTGTGCGTGTGGTGTGTGCTTGTGTCTGTGCGTGTGGTGTGTGCGTGTGGTGTTTGCTTGTGTCTGTGTCTGTGCGTGTGGTGTGTGCTTGTGTCTGTGTCTGTGTGTGTGGTGTGTGCTTGTGTCTGTGTGTGTGGTGTGTGCTTGTGTCTGTGCGTGTGGTGTGTGCTTGTGTCTGTGTCTGTGTGTGTGGTGTGTGCTTGTGTCTGTGTGTGTGGTGTGTGCTTGTGTCTGTGTGTGTGGTGTGTGCTTGTGTGTGTTTGTGTCTGTGGTCTGTGTTGTCTGTTGGTGTGTCTATTGTGTGCTGTCGTGTGTTGTCTGTGTGGTGTGTGCTTGTGTGTGTGGTGTGTGCTTGTGTCTGTGCGTGCTGTGTGCTGGTGTGTGTGGAGTGTGTGCTGTGTGTGTTGTGTGCTTGTGGTGCGTGTTTGTGTGTGTGTTGCGTGTTTGTGTGTGTGCTGCGTGTTTGTGTGTGTGTTGCGTGTTTGTGTCTGTGCCTGTGCCTGTGGTGTTTGTCTGTGCCTGTGTGTGTGTGTGTGTGTGTGTGGTGTGTGCTTGTGTCTGTGTGTGTGGTGTGTGCTTGTGTCTGTGTGTGGTGTGTGTATGTGGTGTGTGCTTGTGTCTGTGTATGTGGTGTGTGCTTGTGTCTGTGTGTGTGGTGTGTGCTTGTGTCTGTGTGTGGTGTGTGCTTGTGCCTGTGTGTGTGGTGTGTGCTTGTGTCTGTGTCTGTGTGTGTGGTGTGTGCTTGTGTCTGTGTCTGTGTGTGTGGTGTGTGCTTGTGTCTGTGTCTGTGTGTGTGGTGTGTGCTTGTGTCTGTGTCTGTGCGTGTGGTGTGTGCTTGTGTCTGTGTGTGTGGTGTGTGCTTGTGTCTGTGTGTGTGGTGTGTGTGCTTGTGTGTGCGGTGTGTGTTTGTGTGGTCTGTGTGGTGTGTGTTTGTGTGGTGTGTGCGTGTGTCTGTGTGTGTGGTGTGTGCGTGTGTCTGTGTGTGTGGTGTGTGCGTGTGTCTGTGTGTGTGGTGTGTGCGTGTGTCTGTGTGTGTGGTGTGTGCGTGTGTCTGTGTGTGTGGTGTGTGCATGTGTCTGTGTGTGTGGTGTGCGCTTGTGCCTGTGTGTGTGGTGTGCGCTTGTGCCTGTGTGTGTGGTGTGTGCTTGTGCCTGTGTGTGTGGTGTGTGCTTGTGCCTGTGTGTGTGGTGTGTGCTTGTGCCTGTGTGTGTGGTGTGTGCTTGTGCCTGTGTGTGTGATGTGTTCTTGTGTCTGTGTGTGTTGTGTGTGGTGTGTGCTTGTGTGTGTTTGTGGTGTGTGCTTGTGTGTGTTTGTGGTGTGTGCTTGTGTGTGTTTGTGGTGTGTGCTTGTGTGTGTTTGTGGTGTGTGCTTGTGTCTGTGTCTGTGTGTGTGGTGTGTGCGTGTGTCTGTGTGTGTGGTGTGTGCGTGTGTGTGTGGTGTGTGCTTGTGTCTGTTTGTGTGGTGTGTGCTTGTGTCTGTTTGTGTGGTGTGTGCTTGTGTCTGTTTGTGTGGTGTGTGCTTGTGTCTGTGTGTGTGGTGTGTGCTTGTGTCTGTGCGTGTGGTGTGTGCTTGTGTCTGTGCGTGTGGTGTGTGCTTGTGTCTGTGCATGTGGTGTGTGGTGTGTGCTTGTGTCTGTGTTTGTGGTGTGTGCTTGTGTGTGGTGTGTGTGGTGTGTGTGCTTGTGTCTGTGTGTGTGGTGTGTGCTTGTGTCTGTGTGTGGTGTGTGTGTGTGTGTGGTGTGTGTGCTTGTGTGTGTGGTGTGTGTTTGTGTGGTGTGTGCGTGTGTGTGTGGTGTGTGCGTGTGTGTGTGGTGTGTGCTTGTGTCTGTGTGTGTGTGTGTGGTGTGTGCTTGTGTCTGTTTGTGTGGTGTGTGCTTGTGTCTGTGTCTGTGTGTGGTGTGTGCTTGTGTCTGTGTGTGGTGTGTGCTTGTGACTGTGTGTGTGGTGTGTGCTTGTGTCTGTGTGTGTGATGTTTGCTTGTGTCTGTGTGTGTGGTGTGTGCTTGTGTCTGTGTGTGTGGTGTGTGCTGGTGCCTGTTTGTGTGGTGTGTGCTTGTGCCTGTGTGTGTGGTGTGTGCTTGTGTCTGTGTGTGGTGTGTGCTTGTGTGTGTGTGTGGTGTGTGCTTGTGTCTGTGTCTGTGTGTGTGCTTGTGTCTGTGTCTGTGTGTGTGGTGTGTGCTTGTGTCTGTGTGTGTGGTGTGTGCTTGTGTCTGTGTGTGTGGTGTGTGCTTGTGTCTGTGTGTGGTGTGTGTTTGTGTCTGTGTCTGTGTGTGTGGTGTGTGCTTGTGTCTGTGTCTGTGTGTGTGGTGTGTGCTTGTGTCTGTGTCTGTGTGTGTGGTGTGTGCTTGTGTCTGTGTCTGTGTGTGTGGTGTGTGCTTGTGTCTGTGTCTGTGTGTGTGGTGTGTGCTTGTGTCTGTGTGTGTGGTGTGTGCTTGTGTCTGTGTGTGTGGTGTGTGCTTGTGTCTGTGTGTGTGGTGTGTGCTTGTGTCTGTGTGTGTGGTGTGTGCTTGTGTCTGTGTGTGTGGTGTGTGTGCTTGTGTGTGCGGTGTGTGTTTGTTTGGTCTGTGTGGTGTGGGTTTGTGTGGTGTGTGCGTGTGTCTGTGTGTGTGGTGTGTGCGTGTGTCTGTGTGTGTGGTGTGTGCTTGTGTCTGTGTGTGTGGTGTGTGCTTGTGTCTGTGTGTGTGATGTGTGCTTGTGTCCGTGTGTGTGGTGTGTGCTTGTGTCTGTGTGTGTGGTGTGTGCTTGTGTCTGTGTGTGTGGTGTGTGCTTGTGTCTGTGTGTGGTGTGTGGTGTGTGCTTGTGTGTGTTTGTGGTGTGTGCTTGTGTTTGTGGTGTGTGCTTGTGTTTGTGGTGTGTGCTTGTGTCTGTGTGTGTGGTGTGTGCGTGTGTCTGTGTGTGTGGTGTGTGCTTGTGTCTGTGTGTGTTGTGTGTTTGTTGTGTGTGCTTGTGTGTGTTTGTGTGGTGTGTGCGTGTGTGTGTGTGTGGTGTGTGTGTGTGTGTGTGGTGTGTGCTTGTGTGTATTTGTGGTGTGTGCTTGTGTGTGTTTGTGGTGTGTGCTTGTGTTTGTGGTGTGTGCTTGTGTTTGTGGTGTGTGCTTGTGTTTGTGGTGTGTGCTTGTGTCTGTGTGTGTGGTGTGTGCTTGTGTGTGTGGTGTGTGCTTGTGTCTGTGTGTGGTGTGTGTTTGTTGTGTGTGCTTGTGTGTGCGTGTGTGGTGTGTGCGTGTGTGGTGTGTGCGTGTGTGTGTGGTGTGTGCGTGTGTCTGTGTGTGTGGTGTGTGCTTGTGTCTGTGCGTTTGGTGTGTGCTTGTGTCTGTGTGTGTGGTGTGTGCTTGTGTCTGTGTGTGTGGTGTGTGCTTGTGTCTGTGTGTGTGGTGTGTGCTTGTGCCTGTGTGTGTGGTGTGTGCTTGTGTCTGTGTTTGGTGTGTGCTTGTGCCTGTGTGTGTGGTGTGTGCTTGTGTCTGTGTTTGGTGTGTGCTTGTGCCTGTGTGTGTGGTGTGTGCTTGTGTCTGTGTGTGTGGTGTGTGCTTGTGTCTGTGTGTGTGGTGTGTGCTTGTGTCTGTGTGTGTGGTGTGTGCTTGTGTCTGTGTGTGTGGTGTGTGCTTGTGTCTGTGTGTGGTGTGTGCTTGTGCCTGTGTGTGTGGTGTGTGTCTGTGTCTGTGTGTGTGGTGTGTGCTTGTGTCTTTGTCTGTGTGTGTGGTGTGTGCTTGTGTCTGTGTGTGTGGTGTGTGCTTGTGTCTGTGTGTGTGGTGTGTGCTTGTGTCTGTGTGTGTGGTGTGTGTGCTTGTGTGTGCTTGTGTGTGCGGTGTGTGTTTGTGTGGTCTGTGTGGTGTGTGTTTGTGTGGTTTGTGTGGTGAGTGCGTGTGTCTGTGTGTGGGGGGTGTGTGTGTGTGTCTGTGTGTGTGGTGTGTGCGTGTATCTGTGTGTGTGATGTGTGCTTGTGCCTGTGTGTGTGGTGTGTGCTTGTGCCTGTGTGTGTGGTGTGTGCTTGTGCCTGTGTGTGTGGTGTGTGCTTGTGCCTGTGTGTGTGATGTGTTCTTGTGTCTGTGTGTGTTGTGTGTCGTGTGTGCTTGTGTGTGTTTATGGTGTGTGCTTGTGTGTGTTTGTGGTGTGTTGTTGTGTGTGTTTGTGGTGTGTGCTTGTGTGTGTTTGTGGTGTGTGCTTGTGTGTGTTTGTGGTGTGTGCTTGTGTCTGTGTGTGTGGTGTGTGTGCTTGTGTCTGTGTGTGTGGTGTGTGCTTTTGTCTGTGTGTGGTGTGTGTGTGTGGTGTGTGTGCTTGTGTGTGTGGTGTGTATTTGTGTGGTGTGTGCGTGTGTGTGTGTGTGGTGTGTGCTTGTGTCTGTGTGTGTGGTGTGTGCTTGTGTCTGTGTCTGTGTGTGTGGTGTGTGCTTGTGTCTGTGCGTGTGGTGTGTGCTTGTGTCTGTGCGTGTGGTGTGTGCTTGTGTCTGTGCGTGTGGTGTGTGCTTGTGTCTGTGCGTGTGGTGTGTGCTTGTGTCTGTGTCTGTGCATGTGGTGTGTGCTTGTGTCTGTGTCTGTGTGTGTGGTGTGTGCTTGTGTCTGTGCGTGTGGTGTGTGCTTGTGTCTGTGCGTGTGGTGTGTGCTTGTGTCTGTGCGTGTGGTGTGTGCTTGTGTCTGTGTCTGTGTGTGTGGTGTGTGCTTGTGTCTGTGTGTGTGGTGTGTGCTTGTGTCTGTGTGTGTGGTGTGTGCTTGTGTGTGTTTGCTTGTGTGTGTGTGTGTGTGTGTGTGGTGTGTGTGTGTGCTGTTTGCTTGTGTGTGTGTGTGGTGTTTGCTTGTGTGTGTGTGTGTGGTGTTTGCTTGTTTGTGTGTGTGTGGTGTTTGCTTGTGTGTGTGTGTGTGGTGTTTGCTTGTGTGTGTGTGGTGTGTGTGTGTGTGTGTGGTGTTTGCTTGTGTGTGTGTGTGTGGTGTTTGCTTGTGTGTGTGTGTGTGTGTGTGTGTGTGGTGTTTGCTTGTGTGTGTGGTGTTTGCTTGTGCCTGTGCCTGTGTGTGTGTGTGTGTGTGGTGTGTGCTTGTGTCTGTGTGTGGTGTGTTCTTGTGCGTGTGTGTGGCGTGTGCTTGTACGTGTGTGTGGTGTGTGCTTGTGTGTGTTTGTGGTGTGTGCTTGTGTTTGTGTGGGTGTGGTGTGTGCTTGTGTCTGTGTGTGGGGTGTGTGCTTGTGTCTGTGTGTGGTGTGTGCTTGTGTCTGTGTGGGATGTGTGCTTGTGTCTGTGTGGGGTGTGTGCTTGTGTCTGTGTGGGGTGTGTGCTTGTGTCTGTGTGGGGTGTGTGCTTGTGTCTGTGTGTGGTGTGTGCGTGTGTCTGTGTGTGTGGTGTGTGCGTGTGTCTGTGTGTGTGGTGTGTGCGTGTGTCTGTGTGTGTGGTGTGTGCGTGTGTCTGTGTGTGTGGTGTGTGCGTGTGTCTGTGTGTGTGGTGTGTGCTTGTGTCTGTGTGTGTGATGTGTGCTTGTGTCTGTGTGTGTGGTGTGTGCTTGTGTCTGTGTGTGGTGTGTGCTTGTGTGTGTGGTGTGTGCTGTGCATGTGATGTGTGCTTGTGTCTGTGTGTGTGTGTGTGTGTGTGTGGTGTTTGCTTGTGTGTGTGTGGTGTTTGCTTGTGTGTTTGTTTGTGTGGTGTTTGCTTGTGTGTGTGTGATGTTTGCTTGTGTGTGTGGTGTTTGCTTGTGTGTTTGTGTGGTGTTTGCTTGTGTGTGTGGTGTTTGCTTGTGTGTGTCTGTGTGTGGTGTTTGCTTGTGTGTGTGTGTGTGTGTGGTGTTTGCTTGTGTGTGTGTGTGTGTGTGTGGTGTGTGTGTGTGCTGTTTGCTTGTGTGTGTGTGTGGTGTTTGCTTGTGTGTGTGTGTGGTGTTTGCTTGTTTGTGTGTGTGTGGTGTTTGCTTGTTTGTGTGTGTGTGTGGTGTTTGCTTGTGTGTGTGTGTGTGTGTGGTGTTTGCTTGTGTGTGTGTGTGTGTGGTGTTTGCTTGTGTGTGTGTGTGTGTGGTGTTTGCTTGTGTGTGTGTGTGTGTGGTGTTTGCTTGTGTGTGTGTGTGTGTGGTGTGTGCTTGTGTGTGTGTGTGTGTGGTGTGTGTGTGTGGTGTGTGTGTGTGTGGTGTGTGGTGTTTGCGTGTGTGTGTGTGTGTGTGTGGTGTTTGCTTGTGTGTGTGTGTGTGGTGTTTGCTTGTGTGTGTGTGTGTGGTGTTTGCTTGTGTGTGTGTGTGTGTGTGTGTGTGGTGTTTGCTTGTGTGTGTGGTGTTTGCTTGTGCCTGTGCCTGTGTGTGTGTGTGTGTGGTGTTTGCTTGTGCCTGTGCCTGTGTGTGTGTGGTGTTTGCCTGTGTCTGTGCCTGTGTGTGTGTGTGTGTGTGTGTGTGTGTGTGTGTGTGTGTGGTGTATGGTGTGTGTGTGTGTGGTGTGTGCTTGTGTCTGTGTGTGGTGTGTTCTTGTGCGTGTGTGTGGCGTGTGCTTGTACGTGTGTGTGGTGTGTGCTTGTGTGTGTTTGTGGTGTGTGCTTGTGTTTGTGTGGGTGTGGTGTGTGCTTGTGTCTGTGTGTGGGGTGTGTGCTTGTGTCTGTGTGTGGTGTGTGCTTGTGTCTGTGTGGGGTGTGTGCTTGTGTCTGTGTGGGGTGTGTGCTTGTGTCTGTGTGTGTTGTGTGCTTGTGTCTGTGTGTGTTGTGTGCTTGTGTCTGTGCGTGTGGTGTGTGCTTGTGTCTGTGCGTGTGGTGTGTGCTTGTGTCTGTGCGTGTGGTGTGCGCTTGTGTCTGTGCATGTGGTGTGTGCTTGTGTCTGTGTGTGTGGTGTGTGCTTGTGTCTGTGTGTGTTGTGTGGTGTGTGCTTGTGTGTGTGGTGTGTGCTGTGCGTGTGATGTGTGCTTGTGTCTGTGTGTGTTGTGTGCTGGTGTTTGTGTGTGTGTTTGTGTGTGTGGTGTGTGCTGGTGTTTGTGTGTGTGTTTGTGTGTGTGGTGTGTGCTGGTGTTTGTGTGTGTGTTTGTGTGTGTGGTGTGTGCTGGTGTTTGTGTGTGTGTTTGTGTGTATGGTGTGTGTGTGTGTGTGGTGTGTGTGGTATGTCTGTGTGTGTGATGCATGTTTGTGTGTGTGTTGCGGGTTTGTGTCTGTGCCTGTGTGTGTGATGTTTGCTTGTGTCTGTGTCTGTGCCTGTGTGTGGTGTTTGCTTGTGTCTGTGCCTGTGTGTGGTTTTTGCTTGTGTTTGAGCCTGTGCCTGTGTGTGATGTGTGCTTGTGTCTGTGCCTGTGTGTGGGGGTAGGTTTGCATGTGTCTATGCCTGTGTGTGTGGGTGTGTGCTTGTGTCTGTGAATGTGTGTGTGGTGTTTGCTTGTGCCTATGCCTGTGTTTGTGTGTGTGTGTGTGTGTCTGTGGTGTTTGCTTGTGTCTGTGCCTGTGTGTGTGGTGTTTGCTTGTGTGTGTGCCTGTGTGGTGTTGCTTTTGCCTGTGTGTGGTGAGTGCTTGTGTCTGTGCCTGTGTGGTGTTGCTTGTGCCTGTGTGTGGTGTGTGCTTGTGTCTGTGTGTGTGGTGTGTGCTTGTGTCTGTGTGTGTGGTGTGTGTGCTTGTGTGTGCTTGTGTGTGCGGTGTGTGTTTGTGTGGTCTGTGTGGTGTGGGTTTGTGTGGTGTGTGCGTGTGTCTGTGTGTGTGGTGTGTGCGTGTGTCTGTGTGTGTGGTGTGTGCGTGTGTCTGTGTGTGTGGTGTGTGCGTGTGTCTGTGTGTGTGGTGTGTGCTTGTGTCTGTGTGTGTGGTGTGTGCTTGTGTCTGTGTGTGTGGTGTGTGCTTGTGTCTGTGTGTGTGGTGTGTGCTTGTGTCTGTGTGTGTGGTGTGTGCTTGTGTGTGTGTGTGGTGTGTGCTTGTGTGTGTGTGTGGTGTGTGCTTGTGTGTGTGTGTGGTGTGTGTGCTTGTGTGTGTTTGTGGTGTGTGTTTGTGGTGTGTGCTTGTGTCTGTGTGTGTGGTGTGTGCGTGTGTCTGTGTGTGTGGTGTGTGCGTGTGTCTGTGTGTGTGGTGTGTGCGTGTGTCTGTGTGTGTGGTGTGTGCTTGTGTCTGTGTGTGTGGTGTGTGCTTGTGTCTGTGTGTGTGGTGTGTGCTTGTGTCTGTGTGTGGTGTGTGCTTGTGTCTGTGTGTGGTGTGTGCTTGTGTCTGTGTGTGTGGTGTGTGCTTGTGTCTGTGTGTGTGGTGTGTGCTTGTGTCTGTGTGTGTGGTGTGTGCTTGTGTCTGTGTGTGTGGTGTCTGCTTGTGTCTGTGTGTGTGGTGTGTGCTTGTGTCTGTGTGTGTGGTGTGTGCTTGTGCCTGTGTGTGTGGTGTGTGCTTGTGTCTGTGTTTGGTGTGTGCTTGTGCCTGTGTGTGTGGTGTGTGCTTGTGTCTGTGTTTGGTGTGTGCTTGTGCCTGTGTGTGTGGTGTGTGCTTGTGTCTGTGTTTGGTGTGTGCTTGTGCCTGTGTGTGTGGTGTGTGCTTGTGTCTGTGTGTGTGGTGTGTGCTTGTGTCTGTGTGTGGTGTGTGCTTGTGTCTGTGTGTGTGGTGTGTGCTTGTGTCTGTGTGTGTGGTGTGTGCTTGTGTCTGTGTGTGTGGTGTGTGCTTGTGTCTGTGTGTGGTGTGTGCTTGTGCCTGTGTGTGTGGTGTGTGCTTGTGTCTGTGTGTGTGGTGTGTGCTTGTGTCTGTGTCTGTGTGTGTGGTGTGTGCTTGTGTCTTTGTCTGTGTGTGTGGTGTGTGCTTGTGTCTGTGTGTGTGGTGTGTGCTTGTGTCTGTGTGTGTGGTTTGTGCTTGTGTCTGTGTGTGTGGTGTGTGCTTGTGTCTGTGTGTGTGGTGTGTGTGCTTGTGTGTGCGGTGTGTGCTTGTGTGGTCTGTGTGGTGTGTGTTTGTGTGGTTTGTGTGGTGTGTGCGTGTGTCTGTGTGTGTGGTGTGTGTGTGTGTCTGTGTGTGTGGTGTGTGCGTGTGTCTGTGTGTGTGATGTGTGCTTGTGCCTGTGTGTGTGGTGTGTGCTTGTGCCTGTGTGTGTGGTGTGTGCTTGTGCCTGTGTGTGTGGTGTGTGCTTGTGCCTGTGTGTGTGGTGTGTGCTTGTGCCTGTGTGTGTGATGTGTTCTTGTGTCTGTGTGTGTTGTGTGTGGTGTGTGCTTGTGTGTGTTTGTGGTGTGTGCTTGTGTGTGTTTGTGGTGTGTGCTTGTGTGTGTTTGTGGTGTGTGCTTGTGTCTGTGTGTGTGGTGTGTGTGCTTGTGTCTGTGTGTGTGGTGTGTGCTTTTGTCTGTCTGTGGTGTGTGTGTGTGTGTGGTGTGTGTGCTTGTGTGTGTGGTGTGTGTTTGTGTGGTGTGTGTGTGTGTGTGGTGTGTGCTTGTGTCTGTGTCTGTGTGTGTGGTGTGTGCTTGTGTCTGTGCGTGTGGTGTGTGCTTGTGTCTGTGCGTGTGGTGTGTGCTTGTGTCTGTGCGTGTGGTGTGTGCTTGTGTCTGTGCGTGTGGTGTGTGCTTGTGTCTGTGCGTGTGGTGTGTGCTTGTGTCTGTGCGTGTGGTGTGTGCTTGTGTCTGTGTCTGTGCGTGTGGTGTGTGCTTGTGTCTGTGTCTGTGTGTGTAGTGTGTGCTTGTGTCTGTGCGTGTGGTGTGTGCTTGTGTCTGTGCGTGTGGTGTGTGCTTGTGTCTGTGCGTGTGGTGTGTGCTTGTGTCTGTACGTGTGGTGTGTGCTTGTGTCTGTGTCTGTGTGTGTGGTGTGTGCTTGTGTCTGTGTGTGTGGTGTGTGCTTGTGTCTGTGTGTGTGGTGTGTGCTTGTGTGTGTTTGGCGTGTGTTTGTGTCTGTGGTCTGTGTAGTCTGTTGTTGTGTGTATTGTGTGCTGTCGTGTGTTGTGTGTGTGGTGTGTGCTTGTTTGTGTGGTGTGTGCTTGTGTCTGTGCGTGCTGTGTGCTGGTGTGTGTGGAGTGTGTGCTGTGTGTGTTGTGTGCTTGTGGTGCGTGTTTGTGTGTGTGTTGCGTGTTTGTGTGTGTGTTGCGTGTTTGTGTGTGTGTTCCGTGTTTGTGTCTGTGCCTGTGTGTGTGGTGTTTGTCTGTGTCTGTGCCTGTGTGTGTGTGTGTTGTTTGCTTGTGTCTGTGCCTGTGTGTGTGGTGTTTGCTTGTGTCTGTGAATGTGTGTGTGGTGTTTGCTTGTGCCTATGCCTGTGTGTATGTGTGTGTGTGTGAGTGTGTATGTGTGTGTGTGTGAGTGTGTGTGTGTGTGGTGTTTGCTTCTGTGTGTGTGGTGTTTGCTTGTGTGTGTGGTGTTTGTTTGCTTTGTGTTTGTGTGTGTGTGTGGTGTTTGCTTGTGTGTGTGTGGTGTTTGCTTGTGTCTGTGCCTGTGTGTGTGGTGTTTGCTTGTGTGTGTGCCTGTGTGGTGTTGCTTATGCCTGTGTGTGGTGAGTGCTTGTGTGTGTGCCTGTGTGGTGTTGCTTGTGCCTGTGTGTGGTGTGTGCTTGTGTGTATGCGGGTGTGGTGTGTGCTTGTGTGTGCTTGTGTCTGTGTGTGGTGTGTGTGCTTGTGTCTGTGTGTGGTGTGTGCTTGTGTCTGTGCGTGTGGTGTGCGCTTGTGTCTGTGCGTGTGGTGTGTGTGTGGTGTGTGTGTGTGGTGTGTCTGTGTGTGTGATGTTTGCTTGTGCCTGTGCCTGTGCCTGTGTGTGGTGTTTGCTTGTGTCTGTGCCTGTGTGTGGTGTTTGCTTGTGTTTGTGCCTGTGTGTGGTGTTTGCTTGAGCCTGTGCCTGTGTGTGATGTGTGCTTGTGTCTGTGCCTGTGTGTGTGTGGTAGGTTTGCATGTGTCTGTGCCTGTGTGTGTGGTGTTTGCTCGTGTCTGTGTGTGTGTGTGTGGGGTGTTTGTGTGGGTGTGTGTGTGTGTGGTGTTTGCTTGTGTGTGTGTGTGGTGTTTGCTTGTGTGTGTGTGTGGTGTTTGCTTGTGTGTTTGTGTGTGTGGTGTTTGCTTGTGTGTTTGTGTGTGTGGTGTTTGCTTGTGTGTGTGTGTGGTGTTTGCTTGTGTGTGTGGTGTTTGCTTGTGTGTGTCTGTGTGTGGTGTTTGCTTGTGTGTGTCTGTGTGTGGTGTTTGCTTGTGTGTGTGTGTGTGTGTGTGCTGTTTGCTTGTGTGTGTGTGGTGTTTGCTTGCTTGTGTGTGTGTGTGGTGTTTGCTTGTTTGTGTGTGTGTGTGGTGTTTGCTTGTGTGTGTGTGTGTGTGGTGTTTGCTTGTGTGTGTGTGTGTGTGGTGTGTGTGTGTGTGTGGTGTTTGCTTGTGTGTGTGGTGTTTGCTTGTGCCTGTGCCTGTGTGTGTGTGTGTGTGTGGTGTTTGCTTGTGCCTGTGCCTGTGTGTGTGTGGTGTTTGCCTGTGTCTGTGCCTGTGTGTGTGTGTGTGTGTGTGTGTGTGTGTGTGTGGTGTGTATGGTGTGTGTGTGCGGTGTGTGCTTGTGTCTGTGTGTGGTGTGATCTTGTGCGTGTGTGTGGCGTGTGCTTGTACGTGTGTGTGGTGTGTGCTTGTGTGTTTGTGGTGTGTGCTTGTGTTTGTGTGGGTGTGGTGTGTGCTTGTGTCTGTGTGTGGGGTGTGTGCTTGTGTCTGTGTGTGGTGTGTGCTTGTGTCTGTGTGGGGTGTGTGCTTGTGTCTGTGTGGGGTGTGTGCTTGTGTCTGTGTGTGTTGTGTGCTTGTGTCTGTGTGTGTTGTGTGCTTGTGTCTGTGCGTGTGGTGTGTGCTTGTGTCTGTGCGTGTGGTGTGTGCTTGTGTCTGTGCGTGTGGTGTGCGCTTGTGTCTGTGCGTGTGGTGTGTGCTTGTGTCTGTGTGTGGGGTGTGTGCTTGTGTCTGTGTGTGTTGTGTGGTGTGTGCTTGTGTGTGTGGTGTGTGCTGTGCGTGTGATGTGTGCTTGTGTCTGTGTGTGTTGTGTGCTGGTGTTTGTGTGTGTGTTTGTGTGTGTGGTGTGTGCTGGTGTTTGTGTGTGTGTTTGTGTGTGTGGTGTGCGCTGGTGTTTGTGTGTATGGTGTGTGTGTGTGTGGTGTGTGTGGTATGTCTGTGTGTGTGATGCATGTTTGTGTGTGTGTTGCGGGTTTGTGTCTGTGCCTGTGTGTGTGATGTTTGCTTGTGTCTGTGTCTGTGCCTGTGTGTGGTGTTTGCTTGTGTCTGTGCCTGTGTGTGGTTTTTGCTTGTGTTTGTGCCTGTGTGTGGTGTTTGCTTGAGCCTGTGCCTGTGTGTGATGTGTGCTTGTGTCTGTGCCTGTGTGTGGGGGTAGGTTTGCATGTGTCTATGCCTGTGTGTGTGGGTGTGTGCTTGTGTCAGTGAATGTGTGTGTGGTGTTTGCTTGTGCCTATGCCTGTGTTTGTGTGTGTGTGTGTGTGTGTGTGTGGTGTTTGCTTGTGTCTGTGCCTGTGTGTGTGGTGTTTGCTTGTGTGTGTGCCTGTGTGGTGTTGCTTTTGCCTGTGTGTGGTGAGTGCTTGTGTCTGTGCCTGTGTGGTGTTGCTTGTGCCTGTGTGTGGTGTGTGCTTGTGTGTGTGCGGGTGTGGTGTGTGCTTGTGTGTGCTTGTGTCTGTGTGTGGGGTGTGTGCTTGTGTCTGTGTGTGGCGTGTGCTTGTGTCTGTGTCTGGGGTGTGTGCTTGTGTCTTTGTGTGTGGTGTATGCTTGTGTCTGTGTGTGTGGTGTATGCTTGTGTCTGTGTGTGTGGTGTGTGCTTGTGTCTGTGTGTGTGGTGTGTGCTTGTGTCTGTGTGTGTGGTGTGTGCTTGTGTCTGTGTGTGTGGTGTGTGCTTGTGTCTGTGTGTGTGGTGTGTGCTTGTGTGTGTGTGTGCGGTGAATGTTTGGTGTGTGCGTGTGTGTGTGGTGTATGGAGTGTGCTTGTGTCTGTGTGTGGTGTGTGCTTGTGTCTGTGTGTGTGGTGTGTGCTTGTGTCTGTGTGTGTGGTGTGTGCTTGTGTCTGTGTGTGTGGTGTGTGCTTGTGTCTGTGTGTGTGGTGTGTGCTTGTGTGTGTGTGTGGTGTGTGCTTGTGTCTGTGTGTGTGGTTGGTGCTTGTGTCTGTGTGTGTGGAGTGTGCTTGTGTCTGTGTGTGGTGTGTGCTTGTGTGTGTGTGGTGTGTGTGGCGTGCGTGTGTGTGGTGTGCGTGTGTGTGTGTGGTGTGTGTGGTGTGCGTGTGTGTGTGTGGGTGTGTGCTTGTGTCTGTATGTGTGGTGTGTGCTTGTGTCTGTGTGTGTGGTGTGTGTGGTGTGTATGGTGTGTGCTTGTGTGTGTTTGTGTTGTGTGCTTGTGTGTGTGTTTGTGTTGTGTGCTTGTGTGTGTGGTGTGCGTGTGTGTGTGGTGTGTGTTTGTGTGTGGTGTGTGCTTGTGTCTTTGTGTGTGGTGTGTGCTTGTGTCTGTGTGTGTGGTGTGTGCTTGTGTCTGTGTGTGTGGTGTGTGCTTGTGTCTGTGTGTGTGGTGTGTGCTTGTGTCTGTGTGTGTGGTGTGTGCTTGTGTCTGTGTGTGTGGTGTGTGCTTGTGTCTGTGTGTGTGGTGTGTGCTTGTGTCTGTGTGTGTGGTGTGTGCTTGTGTGTGTTTGTGTTGTGTGCTTGTGTGTGTGGTGTGTGTTTGTGTGTGGTGTCTGCTTGTGTCTGTGTGTGTGGCGTGTGTTTGTGTGTGGTGTGTGTTTGTGTGTGGTGTGTGCCTGTGTGTGTGTGGTGTGTGCTTGTGTGTGTTTGGCGTGTGTTTGTGCCTGTGGTCTGTGTAGTCTGTTGGTGTGTGTATTGTGTGCTGTGGTGTGTGTGGTGTGTGCTGGTGTGTGTGGTGTGTGCTGTGTGCTGGTGTGTGTGGAGTGTGTGCTGTGTGTGGTGTGTGCTTGTGGTGCGTGTTTGTGTGTGTGGTGCGTGTGCTGTGTGTGGTGTGTGCTTGTGGTGCGTCTTTGTGTATGTGGTGCGTGTTTGTGTGTGTGTTGCGTGTCTGTGTCTGTGCCTGTGTGTGTGTGTGTGGTGTTTGCTTGTGTCTGTGCCTGTGTGTGTGTTGTTTGCTTGTGTCTGTGCCTGTGTGTGTGGTGTTTGCTTGTGTCTGTGAATGTGTGTGTGGTGTTTGCTTGTGCCTATGCCTGTGTGTGGTGTTTGCTTGTGTCTGTGCCTGTGTGTGTGGTGTTTGCTTGTGTGTGTGCCTGTGGTGTTGCTTATGCCTGTGTGTGGTGAGTGCTTGTGTGTGTGCCTGTGTGGTGTTGCTTGTACCTGTGTGTGGTGTGTGCTTGTGTGTGTGCGGGTGTGGTGTGTGCTTGTGTCTGTGTATGGGGTGTGTGCTTGTGTCTGTGTAAGGGGTGTGTGCTTGTGTCTGTGTATGGGGTGTGTGCTTGTGTCTGTGTGTGGTGTGTGCTTGTGTCTGTGCGTGTGGTGTGCGCTTGTGTCTGTGCGCTTGGGTGTGCGCGTGTGGTGTGTGCTTGTGTCTGTGCGTGTGGTGTGTGCTTGTGTCTGTGCGTGTGGTGTGTGCTTGTGTCTGTGCGTGTGTTGTGTGCTTGTGTGTGTGGTGTGTGCTGTGCGTGTGATGTGTGCTTGTGTCTGTGTGTGTTGTGTGCTGGTGTTTGTGTGTGTGTATGGTGTGTGTGTGTGGTGTGTATGGTGTGTGTGTGTGGTGTGTCTGTGTGTGTGTGGTGTTTGCCTGTGTCTGTGCCTGTGTGTATGCCTGTGCCTGTGCCTGTGTGTATGCCTGTGTCTGTGCCTGTGTGTATGCCTGTGTCTGTGCCTGTGTGTATGCTTGTGTCTGTGTGTGTGGTGTGTGCTTGTGTCTGTGTGTGTGGTGTGTGCTTGTGTCTGTGTGTGTGGTGTGTGCTTGTGTCTGTGTGTGTGGTGTGTGCTTGTGTCTGTGTGTGTGGTGTGTGCTTGTGTCTGTGTGTGTGGTGTGTGCTTGTGTCTGTGTGTGGTGTGTGCTTGTGCGTGTGTGTGGTGTGTGCTTGTGCGTGTGTGTGGTGTGTGCTTGTGCGTGTGTGTGGTGTGTGCTTGTGCGTGTGTGTGGTGTGTGCTTGTGCGTGTGTGTGGTGTGTGCTTGTGTGTGGTGTGTGCTTGTATTTGTGCGGGTGTGGTGTGTGCTTTTGTGTGCTTGTGTCTGTGTGTGTGGTGTGTGCTTGTGTCTGTGTGTGTGGTGTGTGCTTGTGTCTGTGTGTGTGGTGTGTGCTTGTGTCTGTGTGTGTGGTGTGTGCTTGTGTCTGTGTGTGTGGTGTGTGCTTGTGTCTTTGTGTGGGGTGTGTGCTTGTGTCTGTGTGTGGTGTGTGCTTGTGTCTGTGTGTGGTGTGCGCTTGTGTCTGTGCCTGTGTGTGTGTTGTTTGCTTGTGTCTGTGCCTGTGTGTGTGGTGTTTGCTTGTGTCTGTGAATGTGTGTGTGGTGTTTGCTTGTGCCTATGCCTATGTGTGTATGTGTGTGGTGTTTGCTTGTGTCTGTGCCTGTGTGTGTGGTGTTTGCTTGTGTGTGTGCCTGTGGTGTTGCTTATGCCTGTGTGTGGTGAGTGCTTATGTGTGTGCCTGTGTGGTGTTGCTTGTACCTGTGTGTGGTGTGTGCTTGTGTGTGTGCGGGTGTGGTGTGTGCTTGTGTCTGTGTATGGGGTGTGTGCTTGTGTCTGTGTAAGGGGTGTGTGCTTGTGTCTGTGTATGGGGTGTGTGCTTGTGTCTGTGTGTGGTGTGTGCTTGTGTCTGTGCGTGTGGTGTGCGCTTGTGTCTGTGCGTGTGGTGTGCGCTTGTGTCTGTGCGTGTGGTGTGCGCATGTGGTGTGTGCTTGTGTCTGTGCGTGTGGTGTGTGCTTGTGTCTGTGCGGGTGGTGTGTGCTTGTGTGTGTGGTGTGTGCTGTGCGTGTGATGTGTGCTTGTGTCTGTGTGTGTGTATGGTGTGTGTGTGTGGTGTGTATGGTGTGTGTGTGTGGTGTGTCTGGTGTGTGTGTGTGGTGTGTCTGTGTGTGTGTGGTGTTTGCCTGTGTCTGTGCCTGTGTGTTTGTGGTGTTTGCTTGTGAGTGTGCGGTGTGTGGTGTGTGTGTGGTGTGTGTGTGGTGTTTGCCTGTGTCTGTGCCTGTGTGTATGCCTGTGTCTGTGCCTGTGTGTAAGCCTGTGTCTGTGCCTGTGTGTATGCCTGTGTCTGTGCCTGTGTGTGTGCTTGTGTCTGTGTGTGTGGTGTGTGTTTGTGTCTGTGTGTGTGGTGTGTGCTTGTGTCTGTGTGTTTGGTGTGTGCTTGTGTCTGTGTGTGTGGTGTGTGCTTGTGTCTGTGTGTGTGGTGTGTGCTTGTGTCTGTGTGTGTGGTGTGTGCTTGTGTCTGTGTGTGTGGTGTGTGTTTGTGTCTGTGCGTGTTGTGTGTGCTTGTGTCTGTGTGTGTGGTGTGTGCTTGTGTCTGTGTGTGTGGTGTGTGCTTGTGTCTGTGTGTGTGGTGTGTGCTTGTGTCTGTGTGTGTGGTGTGTGCTTGTGTCTGTGTGTGGGGTGTGTGCTTGTGTCTGTGTGTGGTGTGTGCTTGTGTCTGTGCGTGTGGTGTGCGCTTGTGCTTGTGTGTGTGGTGTGTGCTTGTGTGTGTGGTGTGTGCTTGTGTGTGTGGTGTGTGCTTGTGTGTGTGGTGTGTGCTTGTGTCTGTGTGTGTTGTGTGGTGTGTGCTTGTGTGTGCGTGTGTGTGTGGTGTGTGCTGTGCGTGTGATGTGTGCTTGTGTTGTGTGCTGGTGTTTGTGTGTGTGGTGTGTTTGGTGTGTGTGGTGTGTCTGTGTGTGTGATGTGTGCTTGTGTGTGTGGTGTGTGCTTGTGTCTGTGTGTGTGGTGTGTGCTTGTGTCTGTGTGTGTGGTGTGTGCTTGTGTCTGTGTGGTGAGTGTTTGGTGTGTGGTGTTTGCGTGTGTGTGTGGTGAGTGTTTGGTGTGTGGTGTTTGCGTGTGTGTGTGGTGTATGGAGTGTGCATGTGTCTGTGTGTGGTGTATGCTTGTGTCTGTGTGTGTGGTGTGTGCTTGTGTCTGTGTGTGTGGTGTGTGCTTGTGTCTGTGTGTGTGGTGTGTGCTTGTGTCTGTGTGTGTGGTGTGTGCTTGTGTCTGTGTGTGTGGTGTGTGCTTGTGTCTGTGTGTGGTGTGTTCTTGTGTGCGTGTGTGGTGTGTGCTTGTGCGTGTGTGTGGTGTGTGCTTGTGTTTGTGCGGGTGTGGTGTGTGCTTTTGTGTGCTTGTGTCTGTGTGTGGTGTGCGCTTGTGTCTGTGCGTGTGGTGTGCGCTTGTGTCTGTGCGTGTGGTGTGCGCGTGTGGTGTGTGCTTGTGTCTGTGCGTGTGGTGTGTGCTTGTGTCTGTGCGTGTGGTGTGTGCTTGTGTCTGTGCGTGTGTTGTGTGCTTGTGTGTGTGGTGTGTGCGGTGCGTGTGATGTGTGCTTGTGTCTGTGTGTGTTGTGTGCTGGTGTTTGTGTGTGTGTATGGTGTGTGTGTGTGGTGTGTATGGTGTGTGTGTGTGGTGTGTCTGTGTGTGTGTGGTGTTTGCCTGTGTCTGTGCCTGTGTGTTTGTGGTGTTTGCTTGTGTGTGTGCGGTGTGTGGTGTGTGTGTGGTGTGTGCTTGTGTGTGTGTGGTGTTTGCCTGTGTCTGTGCCTGTGTGTATGCCTGTGTCTGTGCCTGTGTGTGTGCCTGTGTGTATGCTTGTGTCTGTGTGTGTGGTGTGTGCTTGTGTCTGTGTGTGTGGTGTGTGTTTGTGTCTGTGTGTGTGGTGTGTGCTTGTGTCTGTGTGTGTGGTGTGTGCTTGTGTCTGTGTGTGTGGTGTGTGCTTGTGTCTGTGTGTGTGGTGTGTGCTTGTGTCTGTGTGTGTGGTGTGTGCTTGTGTCTGTGTGTGTGGTGTGTGTTTGTGTCTGTGCGTGTTGTGTGTGCTTGTGTCTGTGTGTGTGGTGTGTGCTTGTGTCTGTGTGTGTGGTGTGTGCTTGTGTCTGTGTGTGTGGTGTGTGCTTGTGTCTGTGTGTGGGGTGTGTGCTTGTGTCTGTGTGTGGTGTGTGCTTGTGTCTGTGTGTGTGGTGTGTGCTTGTGTGTGTGGTGTGTGCTTGTGTGTGTGGTGTGTGCTTGTGTGTGTGGTGTGTGCTTGTGTGTGTGGTGTGTGCTTGTGTCTGTGTGTGTTGTGTGGTGTGTGCTTGTGTGTGCGTGTGTGTGTGGTGTGTGCTGTGCGTATGATGTGTGCTTGTGTTGTGTGCTGGTGTTTGTGTGTGTGGTGTGTTTGGTGTGTGTGGTGTGTCTGTGTGTGTGATGTGTGCTTGTGTGTGTGGTGTGTGCTTGTGTCTGTGTGTGTGGTGTGTGCTTGTGTCTGTGTGTGTGGTGTGTGCTTGTGTCTGTGTGTGTGGTGTGTGCTTGTGTGTGTGTGTGGTGAGTGTTTGGTGTGTGGTGTTTGCGTGTGTGTGTGGTGAGTGTTTGGTGTGTGGTGTTTGCGTGTGTGTGTGGTGTATGGAGTGTGCATGTGTCTGTGTGTGGTGTATGCTTGTGTCTGTGTGTGTGGTGTGTGCTTGTGTCTGTGTGTGTGGTGTGTGCTTGTGTCTGTGTGTGTGGTGTGTGCTTGTGTCTGTGTGTGTGGTGTGTGCTTGTGTCTGTGTGTGGTGTGTTCTTGTGTGCGTATGTGGTGTGTGCTTGTGCGTGTGTGCTTGTGTGTGTGGTGTGTGCTTGTGCGTGTGCTTGTGTGTGTGTGTTTGTGGTGTGTGCTTGTGTTTGTGGTGTTGCTTGTGTGTGTGGTGTGTGTTTGAGTCTGTGTGTGGTGTGTGTGTGTGGTGTGTGCTTGTGTGTGTGTGGTGTGTGCGTGTGTGTGTGGTGTGTGCGTGTGTGTGTGGCGTGTGTATGTGTGTGCGGTGTTTGCGTGTGTGTGTGGTGTGTGCTTGTGTCTGTGTGTGTGGTGTGTGCTTGTGCCTGTGTGTGTGGTGTGTGCTTGTGCCTGTGTGTGTGGTGTGTGCTTGTGCCTGTGTGTGTGGTGTGTGCTTGTGCCTGTGTGTGTGGTGTGTGCTTGTGCCTGTGTGTGTGGTGTGAGCTTGTGTCTGTGTGTGTGGTGTGTGCTTTTGCCTGTGTTTGTGGTGTGTGCTTGTGTCTGTGTGTGTGGTGTGTGCTTGTGTCTGTGTGTGTGGTGTGTGCTTGTGTCTGTGTGTGTGGTGTGTGCTTGTGTCTGTGTGTGGTGTGTGTGTGTGTGTGTGGTGTGTGCTTGTGTCTGTGTCTGTGTGTGTGGTGTGTGCTTGTGTCTGTGTGTGTGGTGTGTGCTTGTGTCTGTGTCTGTGTGTGGTGTGTGCTTGTGTCTGTGCGTGTGGTGTGTGCTTGTGTCTGTGCGTGTGGTGTGTGCTTGTGTCTGTGCGTGTGGTGTGTGCTTGTGTCTGTGCATGTGGTGTGTGGTGTGTGCTTGTGTCTGTGTCTGTGTGTGTGCTTGTGTCTGTGCGTGTGGTGTGTGCTTGTGTCTGTGCGTGTGGTGTGTGCTTGTGTCTGTGCGTGTGGTGTGTGCTTGTGTCTGTGTCTGTGCGTGTGGTGTGTGCTTGTGTCTGTGTCTGTGCGTGTGGTGTGTGCTTGTGTCTGTGCGTGTGGTGTGTGCTTGTGTCTGTGTGTGTGGTGTGTGCTTGTGTCTGTGTGTGGTGTGTGCTTGTGTCTGGGTGTGTGGTGTGTGCTTGTGTCTGTGTGTGTGATGTGTGCTTGTGTCTGTGTGTGTGGTGTGTGCTGGTGCCTGTTTGTGTGGTGTGTGCTTGTGCCTGTGTGTGTGGTGTGCGCTTGTGTCTGTGTGTGGTGTGTGCTTGTGCCTGTGTGTGCTTGTGTCTGTGTCTGTGTGTGTGCTTGTGTCTGTGTCTGTGTGTGTGGTGTGTGCTTGTGTCTGTGTGTGTGGTGTGTGCTTGTGTCTGTGTGTGTGGTGTGTGCTTGTGTCTGTGTGTGGTGTGTGCTTGTGTCTGTGTGTGTGGTGTGTGCTTGTGTCTGTGTCTGTGTGTGTTGTGTGTGCTTGTGTCTGTGTCTGTGTGTGTGGTGTGTGCTTGTGTCTTTGTCTGTGTGTGTTGTGTGTGCTTGTGTCTGTGTGTGTGGTGTGTGCTTGTGTCTGTGTGTGTGGTGTGTGCTTGTGTCTGTGTGTGTGGTGTGTGTGCTTGTGTGTGCGGTGTGTGTTTGTGTGGTCTGTGTGGTGTGGGTTTGTGTGGTGTGTGCGTGTGTCTGTGTGTGTGGTGTGTGCTTGTGTCTGTGTGTGTGATGTGTGCTTGTGTCTGTGTGTGTGGTGTGTGCTTGTGTCTGTGTGTGTGGTGTGTGCTTGTGTCTGTGTGTGTGGTGTGTGCTTGTGCCTGTGTGTGTGGTGTGTGCTTGTGTCTGTGTCTGTGTGTGTGGTGTGTGCTTGTGTCTGTGTGTGTGGTGTGTGCTTGTGTCTGTGTGTGTGGTGTGTGCTTGTGTCTGTGTGTGGTGTGTGCTTGTGCCTGTGTGTGTGGTGTGTGCTTGTGCCTGTGTGTGTGGTGTGTGCTTGTGTCTGTGTTTGGTGTGTGATTGTGCCTGTGTGTGTGGTGTGTGCTTGTGTCTGTGTCTGTGTGTGTGGTGTGTGCTTGTGTCTGTGTCTGTGTGTGTGGTGTGTGCTTGTGTCTGTGTGTGTGGTGTGTGCTTGTGTCTGTGTGTGTGGTGTGTGCTTGTGTCTGTGTGTGGTGTGTGCTTGTGCCTGTGTGTGTGGTGTGTGCTTGTGTCTGTGTCTGTGTGTGTGGTGTGTGCTTGTGTCTGTGTCTGTGTGTGTGGTGTGTGCTTGTGCCTTTGTCTGTGTGTGTGGTGTGTGCTTGTGTCTGTGTGTGTGGTGTGTGCTTGTGTCTGTGTGTGTGGTGTGTGCTTGTGTCTGTGTGTGTGGTGTGTGCTTGTGTCTGTGTGTGTGGTGTGTGTGCTTGTGTGTGCTTGTGTGTGCGGTGTGTGTCTGTGTGGTGTGTGTTTGTGTGGTTTGTGTGGTGTGTGCGTGTGTCTGTGTGTGTGGTGTGTGTGTGTGTCTGTGTGTGTGGTGTGTGTGTGTGTCTGTGTGTGTGGTGTGTGCGTGTGTCTGTGTGTGTGATGTGTGCTTGTGCCTGTGTGTGTGGTGTGTGCTTGTGCCTGTGTGTGGTGTGTGCTTGTGCCTGTGTGTGTGGTGTGTGCTTGTGCCTGTGTGTGTGGTGTGTGCTTGTGCCTGTGTGTGTGATGTGTTCTTGTGTCTGTGTGTGTGGTGTGTGCTTGTGTGTGTTTGTGGTGTGTTCTTGTGTGTGTTTGTGGTGTGTTCTTGTGTGTGTTTGTGGTGTGTGCTTGTGTGTGTTTGTGGTGTGTGCTTGTGTGTGTTTGTGGTGTGTGCTTGTGTCTGTGTTTGTGGTGTGTGCTTGTGTCTGTGTGTGTGGTGTGTGTGCTTGTGTCTGTGTGTGTGGTGTGTGCTTTTGTCTGTGTGTGGTGTGTGTGCTTGTGTGTGTGGTGTTTGCTTGTCTCTGTGCCTGTGTGTGTGGTGTTTGCTTGTGTCTGTGAATGTGTGTGTGGTGTTTGCTTGTGCCTATGCCTATGTGTGTATGTGTGTGGTGTTTGCTTGTGTCTGTGCCTGTGTGTGTGGTGTTTGCTTGTGTGTGTGCCTGTGGTGTTGCTTATGCCTGTGTGTGGTGAGTGCTTGTGTGTGTGCCTGTGTGTGGTGAGTGCTTGTGTGTGTGCCTGTGTGGTGTTGCTTGTACCTGTGTGTGGTGTGTGCTTGTGTGTGCGCGGGTGTGGTGTGTGCTTGTGTCTGTGTATGGGGTGTGTGCTTGTGTCTGTGTAAGGGGTGTGTGCTTGTGTCTGTGTATGGGGTGTGTGCTTGTGTCTGTGTGTGGTGTGTACTTGTGTCTGTGCGTGTGGTGTGCGCTTGTGTCTGTGCGTGTGGTGTGCGCTTGTGTCTGTGCGTGTGGTGTGCGCGTGTGGTGTGTGCTTGTGTCTGTGCGTGTGGTGTGTGCTTGTGTCTGTGCGTGTGTTGTGTGCTTGTGTGTGTGGTGTGTGCTGTGCGTGTGATGTGTGCTTGTGTCTGTGTGTGTTGTGTGCTGGTGTTTGTGTGTGTGTATGGTGTGTGTGTGTGGTGTGTATGGTGTGTGTGTGTGGTGTGTCTGTGTGTGTGTGGTGTTTGTCTGTGTGTGTGTGGTGTTTGCCTGTGTCTGTGCCTGTGTGTTTGTGGTGTTTGCTTGTGTGTGTGCGGTGTGTGGTGTGTGTGTGGTGTGTGCTTGTGTGTGTGTGGTGTTTGCCTGTGTCTGTGCCTGTGTGTATGCCTGTGCCTGTGCCTGTGTGTATGCCTGTGTCTGTGCCTGTGTGTATGCTTGTGTCTGTGTGTGTGGTGTGTGCTTGTGTCTGTGTGTGTGGTGTGTGCTTGTGTCTGTGTGTGTGGTGTGTGCTTGTGTCTGTGTGTGGTGTGTGCTTGTGTCTGTGTGTGGTGTGTTCTTGTGCGTGTGTGTGGTGTGTGCTTGTGCGTGTGTGTGGTGTGTGCTTGTGCGTGTGTGTGGTGTGTGCTTGTGCGTGTGTGTGGTGTGTGCTTGTGTTTGTGCGGGTGTGTTGTGTGCTTTTGTGTGCTTGTGTCTGTGTGTGTGGTGTGTGCTTGTGTCTGTGTGTGTGGTGTGTGCTTGTGTCTGTGTGTGTGGTGTGTGCTTGTGTCTGTGTGTGTGGTGTGTGCTTGTGTCTTTGTGTGGGGTGTGTGCTTGTGTCTGTGTGTGGTGTGTGCTTGTGTCTGTGTGTGGTGTGCGCTTGTGTCTGTGTGTGTGGTGTGCGCTTGTGTCTGTGTGTGTGGTGTGCGCTTGTGCTTGTGTGTGTGGTGTGTGCTTGTGTGTGTGGTGTGTGCATGTGTGTGTGGTGTGTGCTTGTGTCTGTGTGTGTGGTGTGTGCTTGTGTCTGTGTGTGTGGTGTGTGCTTGTGTCTGTGTGTGTGGTGTGTGCTTGTGTCTGTGTGTGTGGTGTGTGCTTGTGTCTGTGTGTGTGGTGTGTGCTTATGTCTGTGTGTGTGGTGTGTGCTTGTGTCTGTGTGTGTGGTGTGTGCTTGTGTCTGTGTGTGTGGTGTGTGCTTGTGTCTGTGTGTGTGGTGTGTGCTTGTGTCTTTGTGTGGGGTGTGTGCTTGTGTCTTTGTGTGGGGTGTGTGCTTGTGTCTGTGTGTGGTGTGTGCTTGTGTCTGTGTGTGTGGTGTCCGCTTGTGCTTGTGTGTGTGGTGTGTGCTTGTGTGTGTGGTGTGTGCTTGTGTGTGTGGTGTGTGCTTGTGTCTGTGTGTGTGGTGTGTGGTGTGTGCTTGTGTCTGTGTGTGTTGTGTGGTGTGTGCTTGTGTGTGTGGTGTGTGCTTGTGTGTGTGGTGTGTGCTGTGCGTGTGATGTGTGCTTGTATCTGTGTATGTTGTGTGCTGGTGTTTGTGTGTGTGGTGTGTATGGTGTGTATGGTGTGTGTGTGGTGTGTCTGTGTGTGTGATGTGTGCTTGTGTGTGTGGTGTGTGTTTGTGTGTGGTGTCTGCTTGTGTCTGTGCGTGTGGCGTGTGTTTGTGTGTGGTGTGTGTTTGTGTGTGGTGTGTGCCTATGTGTGTGTTCTTGTGTGTGTTTGGCGTGTGTTTGTGTCTGTGGTCTGTGTAGTCTGTTGGTGTGTGTATAGTGTGCTGGTGTGTGTGGTGTGTGCTGGTGTGTGTGGTGTCTGCTTGTGTCTGTGCGTGCTGTGTGCTGGTGTGTGTGTGGTGTGTGCTTGTGGTGCGTGTTTGTGTGTGTGGTGCGTGTGCTGTGTGTGGTGTGTGCTTGTGGTGCGTCTTTGTGTATGTGGTGCGTGTTTGTGTGTGTGTTGCATGTTTGTGTCTGTGCCTGTGTGTGTGGTGTTTGCTTGTGTCTGTGTCTGTGTCTGTGTGTGTGTGTGTGTGTGTGTGGTGTTTGCTTGTGTCTGTGCCTGTGTGTGTGTTGTTTGCTTGTGCCTATGCCTGTGTGTGAATGTGTGGGGTGTTTGCTTGTGTGTGTGCCTGTGTGTGTGATGTTTGCTTGTGTGTGTGCCTGTGTGGTGTTGCTTATGCCTGTGTGTGGTGAGTGCTTGTGTGTGTGCCTGTGTGGTGTTGCTTGTACCTGTGTGTGGTGTGTGCTTGTGTGTGTGCGGGTGTGGTGTGTGCTTGTGTCTGTGTATGGGGTGTGTGCTTGTGTCTGTGTATGGGGTGTGTGCTTGTGTCTGTGCGTGTGGTGTGCGCTTGTGTCTGTGCGTGTGGTGTGCGCTTGTGTCTGTGCGTGTGGTGTGTGCTTGTGTCTGTGCATGTGGTGTGTGCTTGTGTCTGTGCGTGTGGTGTGTGCTTGTGTCTGTGTGTGTGTTGTGTGCTTGTGTGTGGTGTGTGCTGTGCGTGTGATGTGTGCTTGTGTCTGTGTGTGTTGTGTGCTGGTGTTTGTGTGTGTGTGTGGTGTGTATGGTGTGTGTGTGTGGTGTGTCTGTGTGTGTGTGGTGTTTGCCTGTGTCTGTGCCTGTGTGTTTGTGGTGTCTGCTTGTGTGTGTGCAGTGTGTGGTGTGTGTGTGGTGTGTGCTTGTGTGTGTGTGGTGTTTGCCTGTGCCTGTGCCTGTGTGTGTGCCTGTGTGTATGCTTGTGTCTGTGTGTGTGGTGTGTGCTTGTGTCTGTGTGTGTGGTGTGTGTTTGTGTCTGTGTGTGTGGTGTGTGCTTGTGTCTGTGTGTGTGGTGTGTGCTTGTGTCTGTGTGTGTGGTGTGTGCTTGTGTCTGAGTGTGTGGTGTGTGCTTGTGTCTGTGTCTGTGTGTGGTGTGTGCTTGTGTCTGTGTGTGGGGTGTGTGCTTGTGTCTGTTCGTGTGGTGTGTGCTTGTGTCTGTGCGTGTGGTGTGTGCTTGTGTCTGTGCATGTGGTGTGTGGTGTGTGCTTGTGTCTGTGTGTGGTGTGTGCTTGTGTCTGTGTCTGTGTGTGTGCTTGTGTCTGTGCGTGTGGTGTGTGCTTGTGTGTGTGCTTGTGTCTGTGCGTGTGGTGTGTGCTTGTGTCTGTGCGTGTGGTGTGTGCTTGTGTCTGTGCGTGTGGTGTGTGCTTGTGTCTGTGTCTGTGCGTGTGGTATGTGCTTGTGTCTGTGTCTGTGCGTGTGGTTTGTGCTTGTGTCTGTGCGTGTGGTGTGTGCTTGTGTCTGTGTCTGTGCGTGTGGTGTGTGTCTGTGTCTGTGTGTGTGGTGTGTGCTTGTGTCTGTGTGTGTGATGTGTGCTTGTGTCTGTGTGTGTGGTGTGTGCTTGTGTCTGTGTGTGTGGTGTGTGCTTGTGTCTGTGTGTGTGGTGTGTGCTTGTGTCTGAGTGTGTGGTGTGTGCTTGTGTCTGTGTCTGTGTGTGGTGTGTGCTTGTGTCTGTGTGTGGGGTGTGTGCTTGTGTCTGTTCGTGTGGTGTGTGCTTGTGTCTGTGCGTGTGGTGTGTGCTTGTGTCTGTGCATGTGGTGTGTGGTGTGTGCTTGTGTCTGTGCGTGTGGTGTGTGCTTGTGTGTGTGCTTGTGTCTGTGCGTGTGGTGTGTGCTTGTGTCTGTGCGTGTGGTGTGTGCTTGTGTCTGTGCGTGTGGTGTGTGCTTGTGTCTGTGTCTGTGCGTGTGGTATGTGCTTGTGTCTGTGTCTGTGCGTGTGGTTTGTGCTTGTGTCTGTGCGTGTGATGTGTGCTTGTGTCTGTGTGTGTGGTGTGTGCTTGTGTCTGTGTGTGTGATGTGTGCTTGTGTCTGTGTGTGTGGTGTGTGCTTGTGTCTGTGTGTGTGGTGTGTGCTGGTGCCTGTTTGTGTGGTGTGTGCTTGTGCCTGTGTGTGTGGTGTGTGCTTGTGTCTGTGTGTGGTGTGTGCTTGTGCCTGTGTGTGTGGTGTGTGCTTGTGTCTGTGTCTGTGTGTGTGCTTGTGTCTGTGTCTGTGTTTGTGGTGTGTGCTTGTGTCTGTGTGTGTGGTGTGTGCTTGTGTCTGTGTGTGTGGTGTGTGCTTGTGTCTGTGTCTGTATGTGTGGTGTGTGCTTGTGTCTGTGTCTGTGTGTGGTGTGTGCTTGTGTCTGTGTCTGTGTGTGTGGTGTGTGCTTGTGTCTTTGTCTGTGTGTGTGGTGTGTGCTTGTGTCTGTGTGTGTGGTGTGTGCTTGTGTCTGTGTGTGTGGTGTGTGTGCTTGTGTGTGCGGTGTGTGTTTGTGTGGTCTGTGTGGTGTGGGTTTGTGTGGTGTGTGCGTGTGTCTGTGTGTGTGGTGTGTGCGTGTGTCTGTGTGTGTGGTGTGTGCTTGTGGTCTGTGTGTGTGGTGTGTGCTTGTGTCTGTGTGTGTGATGTGTGCTTGTGTCTGTGTGTGTGGTGTGTGCTTGTGTCTGTGTGTGTGGTGTGTGCTTGTGTCTGTGTGTGTGGTGTGTGCTTGTGCCTGTGTGTGTGGTGTGTGCTTGTGCCTGTGTGTGTGGTGTGTGCTTGTGTCTGTGTTTGGTGTGTGCTTGTGCCTGTGTGTGTGGTGTGTGCTTGTGTCTGTGTCTGTGTGTGTGCTTGTGTCTGTGTCTGTGTGTGTGGTGTGTGCTTGTGTCTGTATGTGTGGTGTGTGCTTGTGTCTGTGTGTGTGGTGTGTGCTTGTGTCTGTGTGTGTGGTGTGTGCTTGTGTCTGTGTCTGTGTGTGTGGTGTGTGCTTGTGTCTTTGTCTGTATGTGTGGTGTGTGCTTGTGTCTGTGTGTGTGGTGTGTGCTTGTGTCTGTGTGTGTGGTGTGTGCTTGTGTCTGTGTTTGTGGTGTGTGTGCTTGTGTGTGAGGTGTGTGTTTGTGTGGTCTGTGTGGTGTGTGTTTGTGTGGTTTGTGTGGTGTGTGCGTGTGTCTGTGTGTGTGGTGTGTGTGTGTGTCTGTGTGTGTGGTGTGTGCGTGTGTCTGTGTGTGTGATGTGTGCTTGTGCCTGTGTGTGTGGTGTGTGCTTGTGCCTGTGTGTGTGGTGTGTGCTTGTGCCTGTGTGTGTGGTGTGTGCTTGTGCCTGTGTGTGTGGTGTGTGCTTGTGCCTGTGTGTGTGATGTGTTCTTTTGTCTGTGTGTGTTGTGTGTGGTGTGTGCTTGTGTGTGTTTATGGTGTGTGCTTGTGTGTGTTTGTGGTGTGTTCTTGTGTGTGTTTGTGGTGTGTGCTTGTGTGTGTTTGTGGTGTGTGCTTGTGTGTGTTTGTGGTGTGTGCTTGTGTCTGTGTTTGTGGTGTGTGCTTGTGTCTGTGTGTGTGGTGTGTGTGCTTGTGTCTATGTGTGTGGTGTGTGCTTTTGTCTGTGTGTGGTGTGTGTGTGTGTGTGGTGTGTGTGCTTGTGTGTGTGGTGTGTGTTTGTGTGGTGTGTGCGTGTGTGTGTGTGTGGTGTGTGCTTGTGTCTGTGCGTGTGGTGTGTGCTTGTGTCTGTGCGTGTGGTGTGTGCTTGTGTCTGTGCGTGTGGTGTGTGCTTGTGTCTGTGCGTGTGGTGTGTGCTTGTGTCTGTGCGTGTGGTGTGTGCTTGTGTCTGTGCGTGTGGTGTGTGCTTGTGTCTGTGTCTGTGCGTGTGGTGTGTGCTTGTGTCTGTGCCTGTGCGTGTGGTGTGTGCTTGTGTCTGTGTCTGTGCGTGTGGTGTGTGCTTGTGTCTGTGCGTGTGGTGTGTGCTTGTGTCTGTGCGTGTGGTGTGTGCTTGTGTCTGTGCGTGTGGTGTGTGCTTGTGTCTGTGCGTGTGGTGTGTGCTTGTGTCTGTGTCTGTGTGTGGTGTGTGCTTGTGTCTGTGTCTGTGTGTGTGGTGTGTGCTTGTGTCTGTGTGTGTGATGTGTGCTTGTGTCTGTGTGTGTGGTGTGTGCTTGTGTCTGTGTGTGTGGTGTGTGCTTGTGTGTGTTTGGCGTGTGTTTGTGTCTGTGGTGTTTGTAGTCTGTTGGTGTGTGTATTGTGTGCTGTCGTGTGTTGTGTGTGTGGTGTGTGCTTGTGTGTGTGGTGTGTGCTTGTGTCTGTGCGTGCTGTGTGTGGAGTGTGTGCTGTGTGTGTTGTGTGTGGAGTGTGTGCTGTGTGTGTTGTGTGCTTGTGGTGCGTGTTTGTGTGTGTGTTGCGTGTTTGTGTGTGTGTTGCGTGTTTGTGTGTGTGTTCCGTGTTTGTGTCTGTGCCTGTGTGTGTGGTGTTTGTCTGTGTCTGTGCCTGTGTGTGTGTGTGTTGTTTGCTTGTGTCTGTGCCTGTGTGTGTGGTGTTTGCTTGTGTCTGTGAATGTGTGTGTGGTGTTTGCTTGTGCCTATGCCTGTGTGTATGTGTGTGTGTGTGAGTGTGTATGTGTGTGTGTGTGTGGTGTTTGCTTGTGTGTGTGTGTGTGTGTGTGGTATTTGCTTGTGTGTGGGGTGTTTGTTTGCTTTGTGTTTGTGTGTGTGTGTGGTGTTTGCTTGTGTGTGTGTGTGGTGTTTGCTTGTGTCTGTGACTGTGTGTGTGGTGTTTTCTTGTGTGTGTGCCTGTGTGGTGTTGCTTATGCCTGTGTGTGGTGAGTGCTTGTGTGTGTGCCTGTGTGGTGTTGCTTGTGCCTGTGTGTGGTGTGTGCTTGTGTGTATGCGGGTGTGGTGTGTGCTTGTGTGTGCTTGTGTCTGTGTGTGGTGTGTGTGCTTGTGTCTGTGTGTGGTGTGTGCTTGTGTCTGTGCGTGTGGTGTGCGCTTGTGTCTGTGCGTGTGGTGTGTGCTTGTGTCTGTGTGTGGTGTGTGCTTGTGTGTGTGGTGTGTGCTGTGCATGTGATGTTGGCTTGTGTCTGTGTGTGTTGTGTGCTGGTGTGTGGTGTGTGCTGGTGTGTGTGTGTGTGTGGTGTGTGTGTGGTGTGTCTGTGTGTGTGATGTTTGCTTGTGTCTGTGCCTGTGCCTGTGTGTGGTGTTTGCTTGTGCCTGTGTGTGGTGTTTGCTTGTGTTTGTGCCTGTGTGTGGTGTTTGCTTGAGCCTGTGCCTGTGTGTGATGTGTGCTTGTGTCTGTGCCTGTGTGTGTGTGGTAGGTTTGCATGTGTCTGTGCCTGTGTGTGTGGTGTTTGCTCGTGTCTGTGCGTGTGTGTGTGGGGTGTTTGTGTGGGTGTGTGTGTGTGTGGTGTTTGCTTGTGTGTGTGTGTGGTGTTTGCTTGTGTGTTTGTGTGTGTGGTGTTTGCTTGTGTGTCTGTGGTGTTTGCTTGTGTGTTTGTGTGTGTGGTGTTTGCTTGTGTGTGTGTGGTGTTTGCTTGTGTGTGTCTGTGTGTGGTGTTTGCTTGTGTGTGTGTGTGGTGTTTGCTTGTGCTGTTTGCTTGTGTGTGTGTGTGGTGTTTGCTTGTGTGTGTGTGTGTGGTGTTTGCTTGTGTGTGTGTGTGGTGTTTGCTTGTGTGTGTGTGTGTGTGGTGTTTGCTTGTGTGTGTGTGTGTGTGGTGTTTGCTTGTGTGTGTGTGTGTGTGGTGTTTGCTTGTGTGTGTGTGTGTGTGGTGTTTGCTTGTGTGTGTGTGTGTGTGGTGTTTGCTTGTGTGTGTGTGGTGTGTGGTGTTTGCTTGTGTGGTGTGTGTGTGTGTGTGTGCTGTTTGCTTGTGTGTGTGTGTGGTGTTTGCTTGTGTGTGTGGTGTTTGCTTGTGCCTGTGCCTGTGTGTGTGTGTGTGGTGTTTGCTTGTGCCTGTGCCTGTGTGTGTGTGGTGTTTGCCTGTGTCTGTGCCTGTGTGTGTGTGTGTGTGGTGTGTGTGTGTGTGTGGTGTTTGCCTGTGTCTGTGCCTGTGCGTGTGTGGTGTTTGCCTGTGTCTGTGCGTGTGTGGTGTTTGCCTGTGTCTGTGCGTGTGTGGTGTTTGCCTGTGCCTGTGTGTATGTGGTGTTTGCTTGTGTCTGTGCCTGTGTGTATGGTTGTGTTTGCCTGTGCCTGTGTGTTTGTGGTGTGTGCTTGTGTGTGTGTGGTGTGTGCTTGTGTGTGTGTGGTGTGTGCGGGTGTGTGTGTGTGGTGTGTTTTTGTGTCTGTGTGTGTGGCATGTGCTTGTGTCTGTGTGTGTGGTGTGTGCTTGTGTCTGTGTGTGTGGTGTGTGCTTGTGCGTGTGTGTGGTGTGTTCTGCGTGTGTGTGGTGTGTGCTTGTGCGTGTGTGTGGTGTGCGCTTGTGTCTGTGCGTGTGGTGTGCGCTTGTGTCTGTGCGTGTGGTGTGTGCTTGTGTCTGTGCGTGCTGTGTGCTGGTGTGTGTGGAGTGTGTGCTGTGTGTGTTGTGTGCTTGTGGTTCGTGTTTGTGTGTGTGGTGCGTGTTTGTGTGTGTGTGGCATGTTTGTGTGTGTGTTGCGTGTTTGTGTCTGTGCCTGTGTGTGGTGTTTGTCTGTGTCTGTGCCTGTGTGTGTGGTGTTTGCTTGTGTCTGTGAAGGTGTGTGTGGTGTTTGCTTGTGCCTATGCCTGTGTGTGTGTGTGTGTGTGTGGGTGGTGTTTGCTTGTGTGTGTGTGTGTGTGTGTGTGGTGTTTGCTTGTGTGTGTGTGTGTGTGTGTGGTGTTTGCTTGTGCCTGTGCCTGTGTGTGTGTGTGTGGTGTTTGCTTGTGCCTGTGCCTGTGTGTGTGTGTGTGGTGTTTGCTTGTGCCTGTGTGTGTGTGTGGTGTTTGCTTGTGTCTGTGCCTGTGTGTGTGTGTGTGGTGTTTGCCTGTGTCTGTGCCTGTGTGTGTGTGTGTGTGTGGTGTTTTCCTGTGTCTGTGACTGTGTGTGTGTGTGTGTGTGTGGTGTTTTCCTGTGTCTGTGCCTGTGTGTGTGTGTGTGTGTGGTGTTTTCCTGTGTCTGTGCCTGTGTGTGTGTGTGGTGTTTGCCTGTGCCTGTGCCTGTGTGTGTGTGTGTGTGTGGTGTTTGCCTGTGCCTGTGCCTGTGTGTGTGTGTGGTGTTTGCCTGTGTCTGTGCGTGTGTGGTGTTTGCCTGTGTCTGTGCCTGTGTGTATGTGGTGTTTGCTTGTGCCTGTGTGTTTGGTTGTGTTTGCCTGTGCCTGTGTGTTTGTGGTGTTTGCTTGTGTGTGTGTGGTGTGTGTGTGGTGTGTGTGTGTGGTGTGTGGTGTGTGCGTGTGTGTGTGTGGTGTGTGCTTGTGTCTGTGTGTGTGCTGTGTGCTTGTGTCTGTGTGTGTGGTGTGTGCTTGTGTCTGTGTGTGTGGTGTGTGCTTGTGTCTGTGTGTGGTGTGTTCTTGTGCGTGTGTGTGGTGTGTTCTTGTGCGTGTGTGTGGTGTGTGCTTGTGTCTGTGCGTGTGGTGTGTGCTTGTGTCTGTGCGTGTGGTGTGTGCTTGTGTCTGTGCGTGTGGTGTGTGCTTGTGTCTGTGCGTGTGGTGTGTGCTTGTGTCTGTGCGTGTGGTGTGTGCTTGTGTCTGCGTGTGGTGTGTGCTTGTGTCTGTGCGTGTGGTGTGTGCTTGTGTCTGTGCGTGTGGAGTGTGCTTGTGTCTGTGCGTGTGGTGTGTGCTTGTGTCTGTGCGTGTGGTGTGTGCTTGTGTCTGTGCGTGTGGTGTGTGCTTGTGTCTGCGTGTGGTGTGTGCTTGTGTCTGTGCGTGTGGTGTGTGCTTGTGTCTGTGCGTGTGGTGTGTCCTCGTGTGTGCGTGTGGTGTGTGCTTGTGTCTGTGTCTGTGCGTGTGGTGTGTGCTTGTGTCTGTGTCTGTGCGTGTGGTGTGTGCTTGTGTCTGTGTCTGTGTGTGTGGTGTGTGCTTGTGTCTGTGTCTGTGTGTGTGGTGTGTGCTTGTGTCTGTGTCGGTGTGTGTGGTGTGTGCTTGTGTCTGTGTCTGTGTGTGTGGTGTGTGCTTGTGTCTGTGTGTGTGGTTTGTGCTTGTGTCTGTGTGTGTGGTGTGTGTGCTTGTGTCTGTGTGTGTGGTGTGTGTGCATGTGTCTGTGTGTGTGGTGTGTGCTTGTGTCTGTGTGTGGTGTGTGTGTGGTGTGTGTGCTACTGTGTGTGGTGTGTGTTTGTGTGGTGTGTGCGTGTGTGTGTGGTGTGTGCGTGTGTCTGTGCGTGTGGTGTGTGCTTGTGCCTGTGCGTGTGGTGTGTGCTTGTGTCAGTGCCTGTGGTGTGTGCTTGTGTCCGTGCGTGTGGTGTGTGCTTGTGTCGGTGCGTGTGGTGTGTGCTTGTGTCTGTGCGTGTGGTGTGTCCTTGTGTCTGTGTCTGTGTGTGTGGTGTGTGCTTGTGCCTGTGTGTGTGGTGTGTGCTTGTGTCTGTGTCTGTGTGTGTGGTGTGTGCTTGTGCCTGTGTGTGTGCTTGTGTCTGTGTCTGTGTGTGTGGTGTGTGCGTGTGTCTGTGCGTGTGGTGTGTGCTTGTGTCTGTGCGTGTGGTGTGTGCTTGTGTCTGTGCGTGTGGTGTGTGCTTGTGTCTGTGCGTGTGGTGTGTGCTTGTGTCTGTGCGTGTGGTGTGTGCTTGTGTCTGTGCGTGTGGTGTGTGCTTGTGTCTGTGCGTGTGGTGTGTCCTAGTGTCTGTGCGTGTGGTGTGTGCTAGTGTCTGTGCGTGTGGTGTGTGCTTGTGTCTGTGTCTGTGCGTGTGGTGTGTGCTTGTGTCTGTGTCTGTGCGTGTGGTGTGTGCTTGTGTCTGTGTGTGTGGTGTGTGCTTGTGTCTGTGTGTGTGGTGTGTGCTTGTGTCTGTGTGTGTGGTGTGTGCTTGTGTCTGTGTCTGTGTGTGTGGTGTGTGCTTGTGCCTGTGTGTGTGGTGTGTGCTTGTGTCTGTGTGTGTGGTGTGTGCTTGTGTCTGTGTGTGGTGTGTGCTTGTGCCTGTGTGTGTGGTGTGTGCTTGTGCCTGTGTGTGTGGTGTGTGCTTGTGCCCGTGTGTGTGGTGTGTGCTTGTGTCTGTGTGTGCTTGTGTCTGTGTGTGGTGTGTCTGTGTGTGTGTGGTGTGTGTGTGGTGTATGCTTGTGTGTGTTTGTGTGGTGTGTGCGTGTGTGTGTTTGTGTGGTGTGTGCGTGTGTGTGTGTGTGTGGTGTGTGCGTGTGTGTGTGGTGTGTGCGTGTGTCTCTGTGTGTGGTGTGTGCGTGTGTCTGTGTGTGTGGTGTGTGCGTGTGTCTGTGTGTGTGGTGTGTGCTTGTGTCTGTGTGTGTGGTGTGTGCTTGTGCCTGTGTGTGTGGTGTGTGCTTGTGTCTGTGTCTGTGTGAGTGGTGTGTGCTTGTGCCTGGGTGTGTGCTTGTGTCTGTGTCTTGTGTGTGGTGTGTGCTTGTGTCTGTGTGTGTGGTGTGTGCGTGTGTCTGTGTGTGTGGTGTGTGCTTGTGTCTGAGCGTGTGGTGTGTGCTTGTGTCTGTGTATGTGGTGTGTGCTTGTGTCTGTGTGTGTGGTGTGTGCTAGTGTCTGTGCGTGTGGTGTGTGCTTGTGTCTGTGTGTGTGGTGTGTGCGTGTGTGGTGTGTGCTTGTGTCTGAGCGTGTGGTGTGTGCTTGTGTCTGTGTGTGTGGTGTGTGCTTGTGTCTGTGTGTGTGGTGTGTGCTAGTGTCTGTGCGTGTGGTGTGTGCTTGTGTCTGTGCGTGTGGTGTGTGCTTGTGTCTGTGTGTGTGGTGTGTGCTTGTGTGTGTTTGTGGTGTGTGCTTGTGTGTGTTTGTGGTGTATGCTTGTGTTTATGGTGTGTGGTTGTGTCTGTGTGCGTGGTGTGTGTGCTTGTGTCTGTGTGTGTGGTGTGTGTGCTTGTGTCTGTGTGTGTGGTGTGTGTGCTTGTGTCTGTGTGTGTGGTGTGTGTGCTTGTGTCTGTGTGTGTGGTGTGTGTGCTTGTGTCTGTGGGTGTGGTGTGTGTGCTTGTGTCTGTGTGTGTGGTGTGTGCTTGTGTCTGTGCGTGTGGTGTGTGCTTGTGTCTGTGCGTGTGGTGTGTTCTTGTGTCTGTGTGTGTGGTGTGTGCTTGTGTCTGTGTCTGTGTGTGTGGTGTGTGCCTGTGTCTGTGTGTGTGGTGTGTGCTTGTGCCTGTGTGTGTGGTGTGTGCTTGTGTCTGTGTCTGTGTGTGTGGTGTGTGCTTGTGCCTGTGTGTGTGCTTGTGTCTGTGTCTGTGTGTGTGGTGTGTGCGTGTGTCTGTGTGTGTGGTGTGTGCGTGTGTCTGTGTGTGTGGTGTGTGCTTGTGTCTGTGCGTGTGGTGTGTGCTTGTGTCTGTGCGTGTGGTGTGTGCTTGTGTCTGTGCGTGTGGTGTGTGCTTGTGTCTGTGCATGTGGTGTGTGCTTGTGTCTGTGTGTGTGGTGTGTGCTTGTGTCTGTGTGTGTGGTGTGTGCTTGTGCCTGTGCGTGTGGTGTGTGCTTGTGTCGGTGCGTGTGGTGTGTGCTTGTGTCTGTGTCTGTGCGTGTGGTGTGTGCTTGTGTCTGTGTGTGTGGTGTGTGTGCTTGTGTCTGTGTGTGTGGTGTGTGTGCATGTGTCTGTGTGTGTGGTGTGTGCTGGTGTGTGTTTGTGTGGTGTGTGCGTGTGTGTGTGGTGTGTGTGTGGTGTGTGCGTGTGTCTGTGTGTGGTGTGTGCTTGTGTCTGTGCGTGTGGTGTGTGCTTGTGTCTGTGTGTGTGGTGTGTGCTTGTGTCTGTGCGTGTGGTGTGTGCTTGTGCGTGTGGTGTGTGCTTGTGTCTGTGCGTGTGGTGTGTGCTTGTGTCTGTGTCTGTGCGTGTGGTGTGTGCTTGTGTCTGTGTCTGTGTGTGTGGTGTGTGCTTGTGTCTGTGTCTGTGTGTGTGGTGTGTGCTTGTGTCTGTGTGTGTGATGTGTGCTTGTGCCTGTGTGTGTGGTGTGTGCTTGTGTCTGTGTCTGTGTGTGTGGTGTGTGCTTGTGTCTGTGTCTGTGTGTGTGGTGTGTGCGTGTGTCTGTGTGTGTGGTGTGTGCTTGTGTGTGTGGTCTGTGCGTGTGGTGTGTGCTTGTGTCTGTGTGTGCTTGTGTGTGCTTGTGTCTGTGCGTGTGGTGTGTGCTTGTGTCTGTGCGTGTGGTGTGTGCTTGTGTCTGTGCGTGTGGTGTGTGCTTGTGTCTGTTTGTGTGGTGTGTGCTTGTGTGTGTTTGTGTGGTGTGTGCTTGTGTGTGTTTGTGTGGTGTGTGCTTGTGTGTGTTTGTGGTGTGTGCTTGTGTGTGTTTGTGGTGTGTGCTTGTGTGTGTTTGTGGTGTGTGCTTGTGTGTGTTTGTGGTGTGTGCTTGTGTCTGTGTGTGTGGTGTGCGTGCTTGTGTCTGTGTGTGTGGTCTGTGTGTGCGGTGTGTGTGCTTGTGTCTGTGTGTGTGGTGTCTGCTTGTGTCTGTGTGTGGTGTGTGTGTGGTGTGTGTGCTACTGTGTGTGGTGTGTGTTTGTGTGGTGTGTGCGTGTGTCTGTGTGTGTGGTGTGTGCGTGTGTCTGCGTGTGTGGTGTGTGCTTGTGTCTGTGCGTGTGGTGTGTGCTTGTGTCTGTGCGTGTGGTGTGTGCTTGTGTCTGTGCGTGTGGTGTGTGCTTGTGTCAGTGCCTGTGGTGTGTGCTTGTGTCTGTGCGTGTGGTGTGTGCTTGTGTCGGTGCGTGTGGTGTGTGCTTGTGTCTGTGCGTGTGGTGTGTGCTTGTGTCTGTGCGTGTGGTGTGTGCTTGTGTCTGTGTCTGTGTGTGTGGTGTGTGCTTGTGCCTGTGTGTGTGGTGTGTGCTTGTGTCTGTGTCTGTGTGTGTGGTGTGTGCTTGTGCCTGTGTGTGTACTTGTGTCTGTGTGTGTGGTGTGTGCGTGTGTCTGTGTGTGTGGTGTGTGCGTGTGTCTGTGCGTGTGGTGTGTGCGTGTGTCTGTGCGTGTGGTGTGTGCTTGTGTCTGTGCGTGTGGTGTGTGCTTGTGTCTGTGCGTGTGATGTGTGCTTGTGTCTGTGCGTGTGGTGTGTGCTTGTGTCTGTGCGTGTGGTGTGTGCTTGTGTCTGTGCGTGTGTGTGCTTGTGTCTGTGCGTGTGGTGTGTGCTCGTGTCTGTGCGTGTGGTGTGTGCTCGTGTCTGTGCGTGTGGTTTGTGCTAGTGTCTGTGCGTGTAGTGTGTGCTTGTGTCTGTGTCTGTGCGTGTGGTGTGTGCTTGTGTCTGTGTCTGTGTGTGTGGTGTGTGCTTGTGTCTGTGTGTGTGGTGTGTGCTTGTGTCTGTGTGTGTGGTGTGTGCTTGTGCCTGTGTGTGTGGTGTGTGCTTGTGTCTGTGTGTGTGGTGTGTGCTTGTGTCTGTGTGTGGTGTGTGCTTGTGCCTGTGTGTGTGGTGTGTGCTTGTGTCTGTGTCTGTGTGTGTGCTTGTGTCTGTGTCTGTGTGTGTGGTGTGTGTTTGTGTGGTGTGTGCGTGGTGCGTGCGTGTGTGGTGTGTGCGTGTGTCTGTGTGTGTGGTGTGTGCGTGTGTCTGTGCGTGTGGTGTGTGCTTGTGTCTGTGCGTGTGGTGTGTGCTTGTGTCTTTGCGTGTGGTGTGTGCTTGTGTCTGTGCGTGTGGTGTGTGCTTGTGTCTGTGCGTGTGGTGTGTGCTTGTGTCTGTGCGTGTGGTGTGTGCTTGTGTCTGTGTGTGTGGTGTGTGCTTGTGTCTGTGTGTGTGGTGTGTGCTTGTGTCTGTGTGTGTGGTGTGTGCTTGTGTCTGTGCGTGTGGTGTGTGCTTGTGCGTGTGGTGTGTGCTTGTGTCTGTGCATGTGGTGTGTGGTGTGTGCTTGTGTCTGTGCGTGTGGTGTGTGCTTGTGTCTGTGCGTGTGGTGTGTGGTGTGTGTCTGTGTGTGTGCTTGTGTCTGTGCGTGTGGTGTGTGCTTGTGTCTGTGCGTGTGGTGTGTGCTTGTGTCTGTGCGTGTGGTGTGTGCTTGTGTCTGTGTCTGTGTGTGTGGTGTGTGCTTGTGTCTGTGCGTGTGGTGTGTGCTTGTGTCTGTGTCTGTGTGTGTGGTGTGTGCTTGTGTCTGTGCGTGTGGTGTGTGCTTGTGTCTGTGCGTGTGGTGTGTGCTTGTGTCTGTGCGTGTGGTGTGTGCTTGTGTCTGTGCGTGTGGTGTGTGGTGTGTGCTTGTGTCTGTGTGTGTGGTGTGTGCTTGTGTCTGTGTCTGTGTGTGTGGTGTGTGCTTGTGTCTGTGTCTGTGTGTGTGGTGTGTGCTTGTGTCTGTGTGTGTGGTGTGTGCTTGTGTCTGTGTGTGTGGTGTGTGCGCTTGTGTGTGTGGTGTGTGTGCTTGTGTGTGTGGTGTGTGTTTGTGTGGTGTGTGCGTGTGTCTGTCTGTGTGGTGTGTGCTTGTGTGTGTGGTGTGTGCTTGTGTGTGTGGTGTGTGCTTGTGTCTGTGTGTGTGGTGTGTGCTTGTGTCTGTGTGTGTGGTGTGTGCTTGTGTCTGTGTGTGTGGTGTGTGCTTGTGTCTGTGTGTGTTGTGTGTGGTGTGTGCTTGTGTGTGTGTGTGGTGTGTGCTTGTGTGTGTTTGTGCTGTGTGCTTGTGTGTGTTTGTGCTGTTTGCTTGTGTGTGTTTGTGCTGTGTGCTTGTGTGTGTTTGTGTTGTGTGCTTGTGTTTGTGGTGAGTGCTTGTGTCTGTGTTTGTGGTGTGTGCTTGTGTCTGTGTTTGTGGTGTGTGCTTGTGTCTGTGCGTGTGGTGTGTGGTGTGTGCTTGTGTCTGTGCGTGTGGTGTGTGGTGTGTGCTTGTGTCTGTGCGTGTGGTGTGTGCTTGTGTCTGTGTCTGTGTGTGTGGTGTGTGCTTGTGTCTGTGTGTGTGGTGTGTGCTTGTATCTGTGTGTGGTGTGTGCGCTGGTGTGTGTTTGTGTGGTGTGTGCGTGTGTGTGTGTGGTGCGTGCGTGTGTGGTGTGTGCGTGTGTGTGTGTGGTGTGTGCGTGTGTCTGTGTGCGTGTGTCTGTGTGTGTGGTGTGTGCTTGTGTGTGTGGTGTGTGCGTGTGTCTGTGTGTGTTGTGTGTGGTGTGTGCTTGTGTCTGTGTGTGTTGTGTGTGGTGTGTGCTTGTGTGTGTGTGTGGTGTGTGCTTGTGTGTGTGTGTGGTGTGTGCTTGTGTGTGTTTGTGGTGTGTGCTTGTGTGTGTTTGTGCTGTGTGCTTGTGTGTGTTTGTGCTGTGTGCTTGTGTCTGTTTGTGCTGTGTGCTTGTGTGTGTTTGTTGCTGTGTGCTTGTGTGTGTTTGTGCTGTTTGCTTGTGTGTGTTTGTGCTGTGTGCTTGTGTGTGTTTGTGGTGTGTGCTTGTGTTTGGGGTGTGTGCTTGTGTCTCTGTGTGTGGTGTGTGCTTGTGTGTGTTTGTGTGGTGTGTGCTTGTGTGTGTTTGTGTGGTGTGTGTTGTGTGTGGTCTGTTCGTGTATGTGTGTGTGGTGTGTGCGTGTGTGTGTGGTGCGTGCGTATGGCTGTGTGTGTGGTGTGTGCGTGTGTCTGTGTGTGTGGTCTGTGCTTGTGTCTGTGTGTGTAGTGTGTGCTTGTGTCTGTGCGTTTGGTGTGTGCTTGTGTCTGTGCGTTTGGTGTGTGCTTGTGTCTGTGTCTGTGTGTGTGGTGTGTGCTTGTGTCTGTGCGTGTGGTGTGTGCTTGTGTCTGTGTCTGTGGTGTGTGCTGTGCGCTTGTGTCTGTGTCTGTGTGTGTGGTGTGTGCTTGTGTCTGTGTGTGTGGTGTGTGCTTGTGTCTGTGTCTGTGTGTGGGGTGTGTGCTTGTGTCTGTGTCTGTGTGTGTGGTGTGTGCTTGTGTCTGTGTGTGTGGTGTGTGCTTGTGTCTGTGCGTGTGGTGTGTGCTTGTGTCTGTGCGTGTGGTGTGTGTCTGTGCGTGTGGTGTGTGCTTGTGTCTGTGCGTGTGGTGTGTGCTTGTGCGTGTGGTGTGTGCTTGTGTCTGTGCATGTGGTGTGTGGTGTGTGCTTTTGTCTGTGCGTGTGGTGTGTGCTTGTGTCTGTGCGTGTGGTGTGTGCTTGTGTCTGTGCGTGTGGTGTGTGCTTGTGTCTGTGTGTGTGGTGTGTGCTTGTGTCTGTGTCTGTGTGTGTGGTGTGTGCTTGTGTCTGTGTCTGTGTGTGTGGTGTGTGCTTGTGTCTGTGTGTGTGGTGTGTGCTTGTGTCTGTGCGTGTGGTGTGTGCTTGTGTCTTTGCGTGTGGTGTGTGGTTGTGTCTGTGCGTGTGGTGTGTGCTTGTGTCTGTGCGTGTGGTGTGTGCTTGTGTCTGTGCGTGTGGTGTGTGCTTGTGTCTGTGCGTGTGGTGTGTGCTTGTGTCTGTGTCTGTGTGTGTGGTGTGTGCTTGTGTCTGTGCGTGTGGTGTGTGCTTGTGTCTGTGCGTGTGGTGTGTGCTTGTGCGTGTGGTGTGTGCTTGTGTCTGTGCATGTGGTGTGTGGTGTGTGCTTGTGTCTGTGCGTGTGGTGTGTGCTTGTGTCTGTGCGTGTGGTGTGTGGTGTGTGTCTGTGTGTGTGCTTGTGTCTGTGCGTGTGGTGTGTGCTTGTGTCTGTGCGTGTGGTGTGTGCTTGTGTCTGTGCGTGTGGTGTGTGCTTGTGTCTGTGTCTGTGTGTGTGGTGTGTGCTTGTGTCTGTGTGTGTGGTGTGTGCTTGTGTCTGTGCGTGTGGTGTGTGCTTGTGTCTGTGCGTGTGGTGTGTGCTTGTGTCTGTGCGTGTGGTGTGTGCTTGTGCGTGTGGTGTGTGCTTGTGTCTGTGCATGTGGTGTGTGGTGTGTGCTTGTGTCTGTGCGTGTGGTGTGTGCTTGTGTCTGTGCGTGTGGTGTGTGGTGTGTGCTTGTGTCTGTGTGTGTGGTGTGTGCTTGTGTCTGTGTCTGTGTGTGTGGTGTGTGCTTGTGTCTGTGTCTGTGTGTGTGGTGTGTGCTTGTGTCTGTGTGTGTGGTGTGTGCTTGTGTCTGTGTGTGTGGTGTGTGCTTGTGTCTGTGTGTGGTGTGTGCGCTTGTGTGTGTGGTGTGTGTGCTTGTGTGTGTGGTGTGTGTTTGTGTGGTGTGTGCGTGTGTCTGTCTGTGTGGTGTGTGCTTGTGTGTGTGGTGTGTGCTTGTGTGCGTGGTGTGTGCGTGTCTCTGTGTGTGTGGTGTGTGTGGTGTGTGCTTGTGTGTGTGGTGTGTGCTTGTGTGTGTGGTGTGTGCTTGTGTCTGTGTGTGTGGTGTGTGCTTGTGTCTGTGTGTGTTGTGTGTGCTTGTGTCTGTGTGTGTTGTGTGTGGTGTGTGCTTGTGTGTGTTTGTGCTGTGTGCTTGTGTGTGTTTGTGCTGTTTGCTTGTGTGTGTTTGTGCTGTGTGCTTGTGTGTGTTTGTGGTGTGTGCTTGTGTTTGTGGTGTGTGCTTGTGTCTGTGTTTGTGGTGTGTGCTTGTGTCTGTGTTTGTGGTGTGTGCTTGTGTCTGTGCGTGTGGTGTGTGGTGTGTGCTTGTGTCTGTGCGTGTGGTGTGTGGTGTGTGCTTGTGTCTGTGCGTGCGGTGTGTGGTGTGTGCTTGTGTCTGTGTCTGTGTGTGTGGTGTGTGCTTGTGTCTGTGTGTGTGGTGTGTGCTTGTGTCTGTGTGTGGTGTGTGCGCTTGTGTGTGTGGTGTGTGTTTGTGTGGTGTGTGCGTGTGTGTGTGTGGTGTGTGCGTGTGTCTGTGTGCGTGTGTCTGTGTGTGTGGTGTGTGCTTGTGTGTGTGGTGTGTGCGTGTGTCTGTGTGTGTTGTGTGTGGTGTGTGCTTGTGTCTGTGTGTGTGGTGTGTGCTTGTGTGTGTGTGTGGTGTGTGCTTGTGTGTGTGTGTGGTGTGTGCTTGTGTGTGTGTGTGGTGTGTGCTTGTGTGTGTTTGTGGTGTGTGCTTGTGTGTGTTTGTGGTGTGTGCTTGTGTGTGTTTGTGCTGTGTGCTTGTGTGTGTTTGTGCTGTGTGCTTGTGTGTGTTTGTTGCTGTGTGCTTGTGTGTGTTTGTTGCTGTGTGCTTGTGTGTGTTTGTGCTGTTGGCTTGTGTGTGTTTGTGCTGTGTGCTTGTGTGTGTTTGTGGTGTGTGCTTGTGTTTGTGGTGTGTGCTTGTGTCTGTGTGTGTGGTGTGTGCTTGTGTGTGTTTGTGTGGTGTGTGCTTGTGTGTGTTTGTGTGGTGTGTGTTGTGTGTGGTCTGTTCGTGTATGTGTGTGTGGTGTGTGCGTGTGTGTGTGGTGCGTGCGTATGGCTGTGTGTGTGGTGTGTGCGTGTGTCTGTGTGTGTGGTCTGTGCTTGTGTCTGTGTGTGTAGTGTGTGCTTGTGTCTGTGCGTTTGGTGTGTGCTTGTGTCTGTGCGTTTGGTGTGTGCTTGTGTCTGTGCGTTTGGTGTGTGCTTGTGTCTGTGTCTGTGTGTGTGGTGTGTGCTTGTGTCAGTGCCTGTGGTGTGTGCTTGTGTCCGTGCGTGTGGTGTGTGCTTGTGTCGGTGCGTGTGGTGTGTGCTTGTGTCTGTGCGTGTGGTGTGTCCTTGTGTCTGTGTCTGTGTGTGTGGTGTGTGCTTGTGCCTGTGTGTGTGGTGTGTGCTTGTGTCTGTGTCTGTGTGTGTGGTGTGTGCTTGTGCCTGTGTGTGTGCTTGTGTCTGTGTCTGTGCGTGTGGTGTGTGCGTGTGTCTGTGCGTGTGGTGTGTGCTTGTGTCTGTGCGTGTGGTGTGTGCTTGTGCCTGTGCGTGTGGTGTGTGCTTGTGTCAGTGCCTGTGGTGTGTGCTTGTGTCCGTGCGTGTGGTGTGTGCTTGTGTCGGTGCGTGTGGTGTGTGCTTGTGTCTGTGCGTGTGGTGTGTCCTTGTGTCTGTGTCTGTGTGTGTGGTGTGTGCTTGTGCCTGTGTGTGTGGTGTGTGCTTGTGTCTGTGTCTGTGTGTGTGGTGTGTGCTTGTGCCTGTGTGTGTGCTTGTGTCTGTGTCTGTGCGTGTGGTGTGTGCGTGTGTCTGTGCGTGTGGTGTGTGCTTGTGTCTGTGCGTGTGGTGTGTGCTTGTGTCTGTGCGTGTGGTGTGTGCTTGTGTCTGTGCGTGTGGTGTGTGCTTGTGTCTGTGCGTGTGGTGTGTGCTTGTGTCTGTGCGTGTGGTGTGTCCTAGTGTCTGTGCGTGTGGTGTGTCCTAGTGTCTGTGCGTGTGGTGTGTGCTAGTGTCTGTGCGTGTGGTGTGTGCTTGTGTCTGTGTCTGTGCGTGTGGTGTGTGCTTGTGTCTGTGTCTGTGTGTGTGGTGTGTGCTTGTGTCTGTGTGTGTGGTGTGTGCTTGTGTCTGTGTGTGTGGTGTGTGCTTGTGTCTGTGTCTGTGTGTGTGGTGTGTGCTTGTGCCTGTGTGTGTGGTGTGTGCTTGTGTCTGTGTGTGTGGTGTGTGCTTGTGTCTGTGTGTGGTGTGTGCTTGTGCCTGTGTGTGTGGTGTGTGCTTGTGCCTGTGTGTGTGGTGTGTGCTTGTGCCCGTGTGTGTGGTGTGTGCTTGTGTCTGTGTGTGCTTGTGTCTGTGTGTGGTGTGTCTGTGTGTGTGTGGTGTGTGTGTGGTGTATGCTTGTGTGTGTTTGTGTGGTGTGTGCGTGTGTGTGTTTGTGTGGTGTGTGCGTGTGTGTGTGTGTGTGGTGTGTGCGTGTGTGTGTGGCATGTGTGTGTGTGTGGTGTGTGCGTGTGTCTCTGTGTGTGGTGTGTGCGTGTGTCTGTGTGTGTGGTGTGTGCGTGTGTCTGTGTGTGTGGTGTGTGCTTGTGTCTGTGTGTGTGGTGTGTGCTTGTGCCTGTGTGTGTGGTGTGTACTTGTGTCTGTGTCTGTGTGAGTGGTGTGTGCTTGTGCCTGGGTGTGTGCTTGTGTCTGTGTCTTGTGTGTGGTGTGTGCTTGTGTCTGTGTGTGTGGTGTGTGCGTGTGTCTGTGTGTGTGGTGTGTGCTTGTGTCTGAGCGTGTGGTGTGTGCTTGTGTCTGTGTGTGTGGTGTGTGCTAGTGTCTGTGCGTGTGGTGTGTGCTTGTGTCTGTGTGTGTGGTGTGTGCGTGTGTCTGTGTGTGTGGTGTGTGCTTGTGTCTGAGCGTGTGGTGTGTGCTTGTGTCTGTGTGTGTGGTGTGTGCTAGTGTCTGTGTGTGTGGTGTGTGCTAGTGTCTGTGCGTGTGGTGTGTGCTTGTGTCTGTGCGTGTGGTGTGTGCTTGTGTCTGTGTGTGTGGTGTGTGCTTGTGTGTGTTTGTGGTGTGTGCTTGTGTGTGTTTGTGGTGTGTGCTTGTGTTTATGGTGTGTGGTTGTGTCTGTGTGCGTGGTGTGTGTGCTTGTGTCTGTGTGTGTGGTGTGTGTGCTTGTGTCTGTGTGTGTGGTGTGTGTGCTTGTGTCTGTGTGTGTGGTGTGTGTGCTTGTGTCTGTGGGTGTGGTGTGTGTGCTTGTGTCTGTGTGTGTGGTGTGTGCTTGTGTCTGTGCGTGTGGTGTGTGCTTGTGTCTGTGCGTGTGGTGTGTGCTTGTGTCTGTGCGTGTGGTGTGTGCTTGTGTCTGTGTGTGTGGTGTGTGCCTGTGTCTGTGTCTGTGTGTGTGGTGTGTGCTTGTGCCTGTGTGTGTGGTGTGTGCTTGTGTCTGTGTCTGTGTGTGTGGTGTGTGCTTGTGCCTGTGTGTGTGCTTGTGTCTGTGTCTGTGTGTGTGGTGTGTGCGTGTGTCTGTGTGTGTGGTGTGTGCGTGTGTCTGTGTGTGTGGTGTGTGCTTGTGTCTGTGCGTGTGGTGTGTGCTTGTGTCTGTGCGTGTGGTGTGTGCTTTTGTCTGTGCGTGTGGTGTGTGCTTGTGTCTGCGTGTGGTGTGTGCTTGTGTCTGTGCGTGTGGTGTGTGCTTGTGTCTGTGTGTGTGGTGTGTGCTTGTGTCTGTGCGTGTGGTGTGTGCTTGTGTCTGTGCGTGTGGTGTGTGCTTGTGTCTGTGCGTGTGGTGTGTGCTTGTGTCTGCGTGTGGTGTGTGCTTGTGTCTGTGCGTGTGGTGTGTGCTTGTGTCTGTGCGTGTGGTGTGTGCTTGTGTCTGCGTGTGGTGTGTGCTTGTGTCTGTGTCTGTGCGTGTGGTGTGTGCTTGTGTCTGTGCGTGTGGTGTGTGCTTGTGTCTGTGTCTGTGTGTGTGGTGTGTGCTTGTGTCTGTGTCTGTGTGTGTGGTGTGTGCTTGTGTCTGTGTCGGTGTGTGTGGTGTGTGCTTGTGTCTGTGTCTGTGTGTGTGGTGTGTGCTTGTGTCTGTGTGTGTGATTTGTGCTTGTGTCTGTGTGTGTGGTGTGTGTGCTTGTGTCTGTGTGTGTGGTGTGTGTGCATGTGTCTGTGTGTGTGGTGTGTGCTTGTGTCTGTGTGTGGTGTGTGTGTGGTGTGTGTGCTACTGTGTGTGGTGTGTGTTTGTGTGGTGTGTGCGTGTGTGTGTGGTGTGTGCGTGTGTCTGTGCGTGTGGTGTGTGCCTGTGCGTGTGGTGTGTGCTTGTGTCAGTGCCTGTGGTGTGTGCTTGTGTCCGTGCGTGTGGTGTGTGCTTGTGTCCGTGCGTGTGGTGTGTGCTTGTGTCGGTGCGTGTTGTGTGTGCTTGTGTCTGTGTCTGTGTGTGTGGTGTGTGCTTGTGCCTGTGTGTGTGGTGTGTGCTTGTGTCTGTGTCTGTGTGTGTGGTGTGTGCTTGTGCCTGTGTGTGTGCTTGTGTCTGTGTGTGTGGTGTGTGCTTGTGCCTGTGTGTGTGCTTGTGTCTGTGTGTGTGGTGTGTGCGTGTGTCTGTGCGTGTGGTGTGTGCTTGTGTCTGTGCGTGTGGTGTGTGCTTGTGTCTGTGCGTGTGGTGTGTGCTTGTGTCTGTGCGTGTGGTGTGTGCTTGTGTCTGTGCGTGTGGTGTGTGCTTGTGTCTGTGCGTGTGGTGTGTGCTTGTGTCTGTGCGTGTGGTGTGTCCTAGTGTCTGTGCGTGTGGTGTGTGCTAGTGTCTGTGCGTGTGGTGTGTGCTTGTGTCTGTGTCTGTGCGTGTGGTGTGTGCTTGTGTCTGTGTCTGTGTGTGTGGTGTGTGCTTGTGTCTGTGTGTGTGGTGTGTGCTTGTGTCTGTGTGTGTGGTGTGTGCTTGTGTCTGTGTGTGTGGTGTGTGCTTGTGTCTGTGTCTGTGTGTGTGGTGTGTGCTTGTGCCTGTGTGTGTGGTGTGTGCTTGTGTCTGTGTGTGTGGTGTGTGCTTGTGTCTGTGTGTGGTGTGTGCTTGTGCCTGTGTGTGTGGTGTGTGCTTGTGCCTGTGTGTGTGGTGTGTGCTTGTGCCCGTGTGTGTGGTGTGTGCTTGTGTCTGTGTGTGCTTGTGTCTGTGTGTGGTGTGTCTGTGTGTGTGTGGTGTGTGTGTGGTGTATGCTTGTGTGTGTTTGTGTGGTGTGTGCGTGTGTGTGTTTGTGTGGTGTGTGCGTGTGTGTGTGTGTGGTGTGTGGTGTGTGCGTGTGTCTCTGTGTGTGGTGTGTGCGTGTGTCTGTGTGTGTGGTGTGTGCGTGTGTCTGTGTGTGTGGTGTGTGCTTGTGTCTGTGTGTGTGGTGTGTGCTTGTGCCTGTGTGTGTGGTGTGTGCTTGTGTCTGTGTCTGTGTGAGTGGTGTGTGCTTGTGCCTGGGTGTGTGCTTGTGTCTGTGTCTTGTGTGTGGTGTGTGCTTGTGTCTGTGTGTGTGGTGTGTGCGTGTGTCTGTGTGTGTGGTGTGTGCTTGTGTCTGAGCGTGTGGTGTGTGCTTGTGTCTGTGTATGTGGTGTGTGCTTGTGTCTGTGTGTGTGGTGTGTGCTAGTGTCTGTGCGTGTGGTGTGTGCTTGTGTCTGTGTGTGTGGTGTGTGCATGTGTGGTGTGTGCTTGTGTCTGAGCGTGTGGTGTGTGCTTGTGTCTGTGTGTGTGGTTTGTGCTTGTGTCTGTGTGTGTGGTGTGTGCTAGTGTCTGTGCGTGTGGTGTGTGCTTGTGTCTGTGCGTGTGGTGTGTGCTTGTGTCTGTGCGTGTGGTGTGTGCTTGTGTCTGTGTGTGTGGTGTGTGCTTGTGTGTGTTTGTGGTGTGTGCTTGTGTGTGTTTGTGGTGTGTGCTTGTGTTTATGGTGTGTGGTTGTGTCTGTGTGCGTGGTGTGTGTGCTTGTGTCTGTGTGTGTGGTGTGTGTGCTTGTGTCTGTGTGTGTGGTGTGTGTGCTTGTGTCTGTGTGTGTGGTGTGTGTGCTTGTGTCTGTGTGTGTGGTGTGTGTGCTTGTGTCTGTGGGTGTGGTGTGTGTGCTTGTGTCTGTGTGTGTGGTGTGTGCTTGTGTCTGTGCGTGTGGTGTGTGCTTGTGTCTGTGCGTGTGGTGTGTTCTTGTGTCTGTGTGTGTGGTGTGTGCTTGTGTCTGTGTCTGTGTGTGTGGTGTGTGCCTGTGTCTGTGTCTGTGTGTGTGGTGTGTGCTTGTGCCTGTGTGTGTGGTGTGTGCTTGTGTCTGTGTCTGTGTGTGTGGTGTGTGCTTGTGCCTGTGTGTGTGCTTGTGTCTGTGTCTGTGTGTGTGGTGTGTGCGTGTGTCTGTGTGTGTGGTGTGTGCGTGTGTCTGTGTGTGTGGTGTGTGCTTGTGTCTGTGCGTGTGGTGTGTGCTTGTGTCTGTGCGTGTGGTGTGTGCTTGTGTCTGTGCGTGTGGTGTGTGCTTGTGTCTGTGCGTGTGGTGTGTGCTTGTGTCTGTGCGTGTGGTGTGTGCTTGTGTCTGTGTGTGTGGTGTGTGCTTGTGTCTGTGTGTGTGGTGTGTGCTTGTGCCTGTGCGTGTGGTGTGTGCTTGTGTCGGTGCGTGTGGTGTGTGCTTGTGTCTGTGTCTGTGCGTGTGGTGTGTGCTTGTGTCTGTGTGTGTGGTGTGTGTGCTTGTGTCTGTGTGTGTGGTGTGTGTGCATGTGTCTGTGTGTGTGGTGTGTGCTGGTGTGTGTTTGTGTGGTGTGTGCGTGTGTGTGTGGTGTGTGTGTGGTGTGTGCTTGTGTCTGTGCGTGTGGTGTGTGCTTGTGTCTGTGCGTGTGGTGTGTGCTTGTGTCTGTGCGTGTGGTGTGTGCTTGTGTCTGTGCGTGTGGTGTGTGCTTGTGTCTGTGCGTGTGGTGTGTGCTTGTGTCTGTGTCTGTGCGTGTGGTGTGTGCTTGTGTCTGTGTCTGTGTGTGTGGTGTGTGCTTGTGTCTGTGTCTGTGTGTGTGGTGTGTGCTTGTGTCTGTGTGTGTGATGTGTGCTTGTGCCTGTGTGTGTGGTGTGTGCTTGTGTCTGTGTCTGTGTGTGTGGTGTGTGCTTGTGTCTGTGTCTGTGTGTGTGGTGTGTGCGTGTGTCTGTGTGTGTGGTGTGTGCTTGTGTGTGTGGTCTGTGCGTGTGGTGTGTGCTTGTGTCTGTGTGTGCTTGTGTGTGCTTGTGTCTGTGCGTGTGGTGTGTGCTTGTGTCTGTGCGTGTGGTGTGTGCTTGTGTCTGTGCGTGTGGTGTGTGCTTGTGTCTGTGCGTGTGGTGTGTGCTTGTGTCTGTTTGTGTGGTGTGTGCTTGTGTGTGTTTGTGTGGTGTGTGCTTGTGTGTGTTTGTGTGGTGTGTGCTTGTGTGTGTTTGTGGTGTGTGCTTGTGTGTGTTTGTGGTGTGTGCTTGTGTGTGTTTGTGGTGTGTGCTTGTGTGTGTTTGTGGTGTGTGCTTGTGTCTGTGTGTGTGGTGTGCGTGCTTGTGTCTGTGTGTGTGGTCTGTGTGTGTGGTGTGTGTGCTTGTGTCTGTGTGTGTGGTGTCTGCTTGTGTCTGTGTGTGGTGTGTGTGTGCTGTGTGTGCTACTGTGTGTGGTGTGTGTTTGTGTGGTGTGTGCGTGTGTCTGTGTGTGTGGTGTGTGCGTGTGTCTGCGTGTGTGGTGTGTGCTTGTGTCTGTGCGTGTGGTGTGTGCTTGTGTCTGTGCGTGTGGTGTGTGCTTGTGTCAGTGCCTGTGGTGTGTGCTTGTGTCTGTGCGTGTGGTGTGTGCTTGTGTCGGTGCGTGTGGTGTGTGCTTGTGTCTGTGCGTGTGGTGTGTGCTTGTGTCTGTGCGTGTGGTGTGTGCTTGTGTCTGTGTCTGTGTGTGTGGTGTGTGCTTGTGCCTGTGTGTGTGGTGTGTGCTTGTGTCTGTGTCTGTGTGTGTGGTGTGTGCTTGTGCCTGTGTGTGTACTTGTGTCTGTGTGTGTGGTGTGTGCGTGTGTCTGTGTGTGTGGTGTGTGCGTGTGTCTGTGCGTGTGGTGTGTGCGTGTGTCTGTGCGTGTGGTGTGTGCTTGTGTCTGTGCGTGTGGTGTGTGCTTGTGTCTGTGCGTGTGATGTGTGCTTGTGTCTGTGCGTGTGGTGTGTGCTTGTGTCTGTGCGTGTGGTGTGTGCTTGTGTCTGTGCGTGTGTGTGCTTGTGTCTGTGCGTGTGGTGTGTGCTCGTGTCTGTGCGTGTGGTGTGTGCTCGTGTCTGTGCGTGTGGTTTGTGCTAGTGTCTGTGCGTGTAGTGTGTGCTTGTGTCTGTGTCTGTGCGTGTGGTGTGTGCTTGTGTCTGTGTGTGTGGTGTGTGCTTGTGTCTGTGTGTGTGGTGTGTGCTTGTGTCTGTGTGTGTGGTGTGTGCTTTTGCCTGTGTGTGTGGTGTGTGCTTGTGTCTGTGTCTGTGTGTGTGGTGTGTGCTTGTGCCTGTGTGTGTGGTGTGTGCTTGTGTCTGTGTGTGTGGTGTGTGCTTGTGTCTGTGTGTGGTGTGTGCTTGTGCCTGTGTGTGTGGTGTGTGCTTGTGTCTGTGTCTGTGTGTGTGCTTGTGTCTGTGTCTGTGTGTGTGGTGTGTGTTTGTGTGGTGTGTGCGTGGTGCGTGCGTGTGTGGTGTGTGTGTTTGGTGTGTGCGTGTGTCTGTGTGTGTGGTGTGTGCGTGTGTCTGTGCGTGTGGTGTGTGCTTGTGTCTTTGCGTGTGGTGTGTGCTTGTGTCTGTGCGTGTGGTGTGTGCTTGTGTCTGTGCGTGTGGTGTGTGCTTGTGTCTGTGCGTGTGGTGTGTGCTTGTGTCTGTGCGTGTGGTGTGTGCTTGTGTCTGTGCGTGTGGTGTGTGCTTGTGTCTGTGTCTGTGTGTGTGGTGTGTGCTTGTGTCTGTGTGTGTGGTGTGTGCTTGTGTCTGTGTGTGTGGTGTGTGCTTGTGTCTATGCGTGTGGTGTGTGCTTGTGCGTGTGGTGTGTGCTTGTGTCTGTGCATGTGGTGTGTGGTGTGTGCTTGTGTCTGTGCGTGTGGTGTGTGCTTGTGTCTGTGCGTGTGGTGTGTGCTTGTGTCTGTGCGTGTGGTGTGTGGTGTGTGTCTGTGTGTGTGCTTGTGTCTGTGCGTGTGGTGTGTGCTTGTGTCTGTGCGTGTGGTGTGTGCTTGTGTCTGTGCGTGTGGTGTGTGCTTGTGTCTGTGTCTGTGTGTGTGGTGTGTGCTTGTGTCTGTGTGTGTGGTGTGTGCTTGTGTCTGTGCGTGTGGTGTGTGCTTGTGTCTGTGCGTGTGGTGTGTGCTTGTGTCTGTGCGTGTGGTGTGTGCTTGTGCGTGTGGTGTGTGCTTGTGTCTGTGCATGTGGTGTGTGGTGTGTGCTTGTGTCTGTGCGTGTGGTGTGTGCTTGTGTCTGTGCGTGTGGTGTGTGCTTGTGTCTGTGCGTGTGGTGTGTGGTGTGTGCTTGTGTCTGTGTGTGTGGTGTGTGCTTGTGTCTGTGTCTGTGTGTGTGGTGTGTGCTTGTGTCTGTGTCTGTGTGTGTGGTGTGTGCTTGTGTCTGTGTCTGTGTGTGTGGTGTGTGCTTGTGTCTGTGTCTGTGTGTGTGGTGTGTGCTTGTGTCTGTGTGTGTGGTGTGTGCTTGTGTCTGTGTGTGTGGTGTGTGCTTGTGTCTGTGTGTGGTGTGTGCGCTTGTGTGTGTGGTGTGTGTGCTTGTGTGTGTGGTGTGTGTTTGTGTGGTGTGTGCGTGTGTCTGTCTGTGTGGTGTGTGCTTGTGTGTGTGGTGTGTGCTTGTGTGTGTGGTGTGTGCTTGTGTCTGTGTGTGTGGTGTGTGCTTGTGTCTGTGTGTGTGGTGTGTGCTTGTGTCTGTGTGTGTTGTGTGTGGTGTGTGCTTGTGTGTGTTTGTGCTGTGTGCTTGTGTGTGTTTGTGGTGTGTGCTTGTGTGTGTTTGTGCTGTGTGCTTGTGTGTGTTTGTGGTGTGTGCTTGTGTTTGTGGTGAGTGCTTGTGTCTGTGTTTGTGGTGTGTGCTTGTGTCTGTGTTTGTGGTGTGTGCTTGTGTCTGTGCGTGTGGTGTGTGCTTGTGTCTGTGCGTGTGGTGTGTGGTGTGTGCTTGTGTCTGTGCGTGTGGTGTGTGCTTGTGTCTGTGTCTGTGTGTGTGGTGTGTGCTTGTGTCTGTGTGTGTGGTGTGTGCTTGTATCTGTGTGTGGTGTGTGCGCTTGTGTGTGTGGTGTGTGTTTGTGTGGTGTGTGCGTGTGTGTGTGTGGTGCGTGCGTGTGTGTGTGTGGTGTGTGCGTGTGTGTGTGTGGTGTGTGCGTGTGTCTGTGTGCGTGTGTCTGTGTGCGTGTGTCTGTGTGTGTGGTGTGTGCTTGTGTGTGTGGTGTGTGCTTGTGTCTGTGTGTGTTGTGTGTGGTGTGTGCTCGTGTCTGTGTGTGTTGTGTGTGGTGTGTGCTTGTGTGTGTGTGTGGTGTGTGCTTGTGTGTGTGTGTGGTGTGTGCTTGTGTGTGTTTGTGGTGTGTGCTTGTGTGTGTTTGTGCTGTGTGCTTGTGTGTGTTTGTGCTGTGTGCTTGTGTGTGTTTGTGCTGTGTGCTTGTGTGTGTTTGTTGCTGTGTGCTTGTGTGTGTTTGTGCTGTTTGCTCTTGTGTGTTAGTGCTGTGTGCTTGTGTGTGTTTGTGCTGTGTGCTTGTGTTTGGGGTGTGTGCTTGTGTCTGTGTGTGTGGTGTGTGCTTGTGTGTGTTTGTGTGGTGTGTGCTTGTGTGTGTTTGTGTGGTGTGTGTTGTGTGTGGTCTGTTCGTGTATGTGTGTGTGGTGTGTGCGTGCGTGTGTGGTGCGTGCGTATGGCTGTGTGTGTGGTGTGTGCGTGTGTCTGTGTGTGTGGTCTGTGCTTGTGTCTGTGTGTGTAGTGTGTGCTTGTGTCTGTGCGTTTGGTGTGTGCTTGTGTCTGTGCGTTTGGTGTGTGCTTGTGTCTGTGTCTGTGTGTGTGGTGTGTGCTTGTGTCTGTGCGTGTGGTGTGTGCTTGTGTCTGTGTCTGTGGTGTGTGCTGTGCGCTTGTGTCTGTGTCTGTGTGTGTGGTGTGTGCTTGTGTCTGTGTGTGTGGTGTGTGCTTGTGTCTGTGTCTGTGTGTGGGGTGTGTGCTTGTGTCTGTGTCTGTGTGTGGGGTGTGTGCTTGTGTCTGTGTCTGTGTGTGTGGTGTGTGCTTGTGTCTGTGTGTGTGGTGTGTGCTTGTGTCTGTGCGTGTGGTGTGTGCTTGTGTCTGTGCGTGTGGTGTATGCTTGTGTCTGTGCGTGTGGTGTGTGTCTGTGCGTGTGGTGTGTGCTTGTGTCTGTGCGTGTGGTGTGTGCTTGTGCGTGTGGTGTGTGCTTGTGTCTGTGCATGTGGTGTGTGGTGTGTGCTTTTGTCTGTGCGTGTGGTGTGTGCTTGTGTCTGTGCGTGTGGTGTGTGCTTGTGTCTGTGCGTGTGGTGTGTGCTTGTGTCTGTGTGTGTGGTGTGTGCTTGTGTCTGTGTCTGTGTGTGTGGTGTGTGCTTGTGTCTGTGTCTGTGTGTGTGGTGTGTGCTTGTGTCTGTGTGTGTGCTGTGTGCTTGTGTCTGTGCGTGTGGTGTGTGCTTGTGTCTTTGCGTGTGGTGTGTGGTTGTGTCTGTGCGTGTGGTGTGTGCTTGTGTCTGTGCGTGTGGTGTGTGCTTGTGTCTGTGCGTGTGGTGTGTGCTTGTGTCTGTGCGTGTGGTGTGTGCTTGTGTCTGTGCGTGTGGTGTGTGCTTGTGTCTGTGCGTGTGGTGTGTGCTTGTGTCTGTGCGTGTGGTGTGTGCTTGTGCGTGTGGTGTGTGCTTGTGTCTGTGCATGTGGTGTGTGGTGTGTGCTTGTGTCTGTGCGTGTGGTGTGTGCTTGTGTCTGTGCGTGTGGTGTGTGGTGTGTGTCTGTGTGTGTGCTTGTGTCTGTGCCTGTGGTGTGTGCTTGTGTCTGTGCGTGTGGTGTGTGCTTGTGTCTGTGCGTGTGGTGTGTGCTTGTGTCTGTGTCTGTGTGTGTGGTGTGTGCTTGTGTCTGTGTGTGTGGTGTGTGCTTGTGTCTGTGCGTGTGGTGTGTGCTTGTGTCTGTGCGTGTGGTGTGTGCTTGTGTCTGTGCGTGTGGTGTGTGCTTGTGTCTGTGCGTGTGGTGTGTGCTTGTGCGTGTGGTGTGTGCTTGTGTCTGTGCATGTGGTGTGTGGTGTGTGCTTGTGTCTGTGCGTGTGGTGTGTGCTTGTGTCTGTGCGTGTGGTGTGTGGTGTGTGCTTGTGTCTGTGTGTGTGGTGTGTGCTTGTGTCTGTGTGTGTGGTGTGTGCTTGTGTCTGTGTGTGGTGTGTGCGCTTGTGTGTGTGGTGTGTGTGCTTGTGTGTGTGGTGTGTGTTTGTGTGGTGTGTGCGTGTGTCTGTCTGTGTGGTGTGTGCTTGTGTGTGTGGTGTGTGCTTGTGTGCGTGGTGTGTGCGTGTGTCTGTGTGTGTGGTGTGTGTGGTGTGTGCTTGTGTGTGTGGTGTGTGCTTGTGTGTGTGGTGTGTGCTTGTGTGTGTGGTGTGTGCTTGTGTCTGTGTGTGTGGTGTGTGCTTGTGTCTGTGTGTGTGGTGTGTGCTTGTGTCTGTGTGTGTGGTGTGTGCTTGTGTCTGTGTGTGTGGTGTGTGCTTGTGTCTGTGTGTGTTGTGTGTGGTGTGTGCTTGTGTGTGTTTGTGCTGTGTGCTTGTGTGTGTTTGTGCTGTTTGCTTGTGTGTGTTTGTGCTGTGTGCTTGTGTGTGTTTGTGGTGTGTGCTTGTGTTTGTGGTGAGTGCTTGTGTCTGTGTTTGTGGTGAGTGCTTGTGTCTGTGTTTGTGGTGTGTGCTTGTGTCTGTGCGTGTGGTGTGTGGTGTGTGCTTGTGTCTGTGCGTGTGGTGTGTGGTGTGTGCTTGTGTCTGTGCGTGCGGTGTGTGGTGTGTGCTTGTGTCTGTGTCTGTGTGTGTGGTGTGTGCTTGTGTCTGTGTGTGTGGTGTGTGCTTGTGTCTGTGTGTGGTGTGTGCGCTTGTGTGTGTGGTGTGTGTTTGTGTGGTGTGTGCGTGTGTGTGTGTGGTGTGTGCGTGTGTCTGTGTGCGTGTGTCTGTGTGTGTGGTGTGTGCTTGTGTGTGTGGTGTGTGCGTGTGTGTGTTGTGTGTGGTGTGTGCTTGTGTCTGTGTGTGTGGTGTGTGCTTGTGTGTGTGTGTGGTGTGTGCTTGTGTGTGTGTGTGGTGTGTGCTTGTGTGTGTGTGTGGTGTGTGCTTGTGTGTGTTTGTGGTGTGTGCTTGTGTGTGTTTGTGGTGTGTGCTTGTGTGTGTTTGTGGTGTGTGCTTGTGTGTGTTTGTGCTGTGTGCTTGTGTGTGTTTGTGCTGTGTGCTTGTGTGTGTTTGTTGCTGTGTGCTTGTGTGTGTTTGTTGCTGTGTGCTTGTGTGTGTTTGTGCTGTTGGCTTGTGTGTGTTTGTGCTGTGTGCTTGTGTGTGTTTGTGGTGTGTGCTTGTGTTTGTGGTGTGTGCTTGTGTCTGTGTGTGTGGTGTGTGCTTGTGTGTGTTTGTGTGGTGTGTGCTTGTGTGTGTTTGTGTGGTGTGTGTTGTGTGTGGTCTGTTCGTGTATGTGTGTGTGGTGTGTGTTGTGTGTGGTCTGTTCGTGTATGTGTGTGTGGTGTGTGCGTGTGTGTGTGGTGCGTGCGTATGGCTGTGTGTGTGGTGTGTGCGTGTGTCTGTGTGTGTGGTCTGTGCTTGTGTCTGTGTGTGTAGTGTGTGCTTGTGTCTGTGCGTTTGGTGTGTGCTTGTGTCTGTGCGTTTGGTGTGTGCTTGTGTCTGTGTCTGTGTGTGTGGTGTGTGCTTGTGTCTGTGCATGTGGTGTGTGCTTGTGTCTGTGTCTGTGGTGTGTGCTGTGCGCTTGTGTCTGTGTGTGTGGTGTGTGCTTGTGTCTGTGTCTGTGTGTGTGGTGTGTGCTTGTGTCTGTGTCTGTGTGTGGGGTGTGTGCTTGTGTCTGTGTGTGGTGTGTGCGCTTGTGTGTGTGGTGTGTGCGCTTGTGTGTGTGGTGTGTGTGTGTTTGTGTGGTGTGTGCGTGTGTCTGTGTGTGTGGTGTGTGCGTGTGTCTGTGTGTGTGGTGTGTGCGTGTGTCTGTGTGTGTGGTGTGTGCTTGTGTGTGTGGTGTGTGCTTGTGTGTGTGGTGTGTGCTTGTGTGTGTGGTGTGTGCTTGTGTGTGTGGTGTGTGCTTGTGTGTGTGGTGTGTGCTTGTGTGTATTTGTGGTGTGTGCTTGTGTTTGTGGTGTGTGCTTGTGTTTGTGGTGTGTGCTTGTGTCTGTGTTTGTGGTGTGTGCTTGTGTCTGTGTGTGTGGTGTGTGCTTGTGTCTGTGTGTGGTGTGTGTTTGTTGTGTGTGCTTGTGTGTGTTTGTGTGTTGTGTGCGTGTGTGGTGTGTGCGTGTGTGTGTGTGGTGTATGCTTGTGTCTGTGTGTGTGGTGTGTGCTTGTGTCTGTGCGTTTGGTGTGTACTTGTGTCTGTGTCTGTGTGTGTGGTGTGTGCTTGTGTCTGTCTGTGTGTGTGGTGTGTGCTTGTGTCTGTGTGTGTGGTGTGTGCTTGTGCCTTTGTGTGTGGTGTGTGTGTGTGTGTGTGTGTGCTTGTGTGTGTGCTTGTGTGTGTTTGTGTGGTGTGTGCGTGTGTGTGTTTGTGTGGTGTGTGAGTGTGTGTGTTTGTGTGGTGTGTGCATGTGTGTGTGGTGTGTGCGTGTGTGTGTGGTGTGTGCGTGTGTCTGTGTGTGTGGTGTGTGCGTGTGTCTGTGCGTGTGGTGTGTGCTTGTGTCTGTGCGTGTGGTGTGTGCTTGTGTCTGTGCGTGTGGTGTGTGCTTGTGTCTGTGCGTGTGGTGTGTGCTTGTGTCTGTGCGTGTGGTGTGTGCTTGTGTCTGTGCGTGTGGTGTGTGCTTGTGTCTGTGCGTGTGGTGTGTGCTTGTGTCTGTGCGTGTGGTGTGTGCTTGTGTCTGTGCGTGTGGTGTGTGCTGGTGTGTGCTTGTGTCTGTGCGTGTGGTGTGTGCTTGTGCGTGTGGTGTGTGCTGTGTGCTTGTGTCTGTGCGTGTGGTGTGTGCTTGTGTCTGTGCGTGTGCTGTGTGCTTGTGTCTGTGCGTGTGGTGTGTGCTTGTGTCTGTGCGTGTGGTGTGTGCTTGTGTGCTTGTGTCTGTGCGTGTGGTGTGTGCTTGTTTCTGTGTGTGTGGTGTGTGCTTGTGTCTGTGTGTGGTGTGTGCGCTTGTGTCTGTGTGTGGTGTGTGTGGTGTGTGTTTGTGTGGTGTGTGCGTGTGTCTGTCTGTGTGGTGTGTGCTTGTGTGCGTGGTGTGTGTGTGTGTCTGTGTGTGTGGTGTGTGCTTGTGTGCGTGGTGTGTGCGTGTGTCTGTGTGTGTGTGGTGTGTGCTTGTGTGTGTGGTGTGTGCTTGTGTGTGTGGTGTGTGCTTGTGTGTGTGGTGTGTGCTTGTGTGTGTGGTGTGTGCTTGTGTCTGTGTGTGTGGTGTGAGCTTGTGTCTGTGTGTGTTGTGTGTGGTGTGTGCTTGTGTGTGTGTGTGGTGTGTGCTTGTGTGTGTTTGTGGTGTGTGCTTGTGTGTGTTTGTGGTGTGTGCTTGTGTGTGTTTCTGCTGTGTGCTTGTGTGTGTTTGTGCTGTGTGCTTGTGTGTGTTTGTGCTGTTTGCTTGTGTGTGTTTGTGCTGTGTGCTTGTGTGTGTTTGTGGTGTGTGCTTGTGTTTGCGGTGAGTGCTTGTGTCTGTGTTTGTGGTGTGTGATTGTGTCTGTGTTTGTGGTGTGTGCTTGTGTCTGTGCGTGTGGTGTGTGGTGTGTGCTTGTGTCTGTGCGTGTGGTGTGTGGTGTGTGCCTGTGTCTGTGTCTGTGTGTGTGGTGTGTGCTTGTGTCTGTGTCTGTGTGTGTGCTTGTGTCTGTGTCTGTGTGTGTGTGTGCTTGTGTCTGTGTGTGTGGTGTGTGCTTGTCTCTGTGTGTGGTGTGTGCGCTTGTGTGTGTGGTGTGTGTTTGTGTGGTGTGTGCGTGTGTCTGTGTGTGTGGTGTGTGCGTGTGTCTGTGTGTGCTTGTGTGTGTGGTGTGTGCGTGTGTCTGTGTGTGTGGTGTGTGCTTGTGTCTGTGAGTGTTGTGTGTGGTGTGTGCTTGTGTGTGTTTGTGCTGTGTGCTTGTGTGTGTTTGTTGCTGTGTGCTTGTGTGTGTTTGTGCTGTTTGCTTGTGTGTGTTTGTGCTGTGTGCTTGTGTGTGTTTGTGGTGTGTGCTTGTGTTTGGGGTGTGTGCTTGTGTCTGTGTGTGTGGTGTGTGCTTGTGTGTGTTTGTGTGGTGTGTGCTTGTGTGTGTTTGTGTGGTGTGTGTTGTGTGTGGTCTGTTCGTGTATGTGTGCGTGTGTGTGTGGTGTGTGTGTATGGCTGTGTGTGTGGTGTGTGCGTGTGTCTGTGTGTGTGGTCTGTGCTTGTGTCTGTGTGTGTGGTGTGTGCTTGTGTCTGTGCTTTTGGTGTGTGCTTGTGTCTGTGCGTTTGGTGTGTGCTTGTGTCTGTGTGTGAGGTGTGTGCTTGTGTCTGTGTCTGTGTGTGTGGTGTGTGCTTGTGTCTGTGCGTGTGGTGTGTGCTTGTGTCTGTGCGTGTGGTGTGTGCTTGTGTCTGTGTCTGTGGTGTGTGCTGTGCGCTTGTGTCTGTGTGTGTGGTGTGTGCTTGTGTCTGTGTCTGTGTGTGTGGTGTGTGCTTGTGTCTGTGTCTGTGTGTGGGGTGTGTGCTTGTGTCTGTGTCTGTGTGTGGGGTGTGCGCTTGTGTGTGTGGTGTGTGCGCTTGTGTGTGTGGTGTGTGTGTGTGTTTGTGTGGTGTGTGCGTGTGTCTGTGTGTGTGGTGTGTGCGTGTGTCTGTGTGTGTGGTGTGTTCGTGTGTCTGTGTGTGGTGTGTGCGTGTGTCTGTGTGTGTGGTGTGTGCTTGTGTGTGTGGTGTGTGCTTGTGTGTGTGGTGTGTGCTTGTGTCTGTGTGTGTGTGTGGTGTGTGCTTGTGTGTGTTTGTGGTGTGTGCTTGTGTTTGTGGTGTGTGCTTGTGTCTGTGCGTGTGGTGTGTGCTTGTGTCTGTGTGTGTGGTGTGTGCTTGTGTCTGTGCGTGTGGTGTGTGCTTGTGTCTGTGTCTGTGGTGTGTGCTGTGCGCTTGTGTCTGTGTGTGTGTGGTGTGTGTCTGTGTCTGTGTGTGTGGTGTGTGCTTGTGTCTGTGTCTGTGTGTGGGGTGTGTGCTTGTGTCTGTGTGTGGTGTGTGCGCTTGTGTGTGTGGTCTGTGCGCTTGTGTGTGTGGTGTTTGTGTGGTGTGTGCGTGTGTCTGTGTGTGTGGTGTGTTCGTGTGTCTGTGTGTGTGGTGTGTGCGTGTGTCTGTGTGTGTGGTGTGTGCTTGTGTGTGTGGTGTATGCTTGTGTGTGTGGTGTGTGCTTGTGTCTGTGTGTGTGTGGTGTGTGCTTGTGTGTGTTTGTGGTGTGTGCTTGTGTTTGTGGTGTGTGCTTGTGTTTGTGGTGTGTGCTTGTGTCTGTGTTTGTGGTGTGTGCTTGTGTCTGTGTGTGTGTGTGTGTGCTTGTGTGTGCTTGTGTGTGTTTGTGTGGTGTGTGCGTGTGTGTGTTAGTGTGGTGTGTGAGTGTGTGCTTGTGTGGTGTGTGAGTGTGTGCGTTTGTGTGGTGTGTGCGTGTGTGTGTGGTGTGTGCGTGTGTGTGTGGTGTGTGCGTGTGTCTCTGTGTGTGGTGTGTGCCTGTGTCTGTGTGCGTGGTGCGTGTTTGTGTGGTGTGTGCGTGTGTCTGTGTGTGTGGTGTGTGCGTGTGTCTGTGCGTGTGGTGTGTGCGTGTGTCTGTGCGTGTGGTGTGTGCTTGTGTCTGTGCGTGTGGTGTGTGCTTGTGTCTGTGCGTGTGGTGTGTGCTTGTGCGTGTGGTGTGTGCTTGTGCGTGTGGTGTGTGCTTGTGCGTGTGGTGTGTGCTTGTGCGTGTGGTGTGTGCTTGTGTCTGTGCGTGTGGTGTGTGCTTGTGCGTGTGGTGTGTGCTTGTGTCTGTGCATGTGGTGTGTGGTGTGTGCTTGTGTCTGTGCGTGTGGTGTGTGCTTGTGTCTGTGCGTGTGGTGTGTGCTTGTGTCTGTGCGTGTGGTGTGTGGTGTGTGCTTGTGTCTGTGCGTGTGGTGTGTGCTTGTTTCTGTGTGTGTGGTGTGTGCTTGTGCCTGTGTCTGTGTGTGTGGTGTGTGCTTGTGTCTGTGTGTGTGGTGTGTGCTTGTGTCTGTGTGTGGTGTGTGCGCTTGTGTGTGTGGTGTGTGCGCTTGTGTGTGTGGTGTGTGCGTGTGTCTGTCTGTGTGGTGTGTGCTTGTGTGCGTGGTGTGTGCGTGTGTCTGTGTGTGTGGTGTGTGCTTGTGTGCGTGGTGTGTGCGTGTGTCTGTGTGTGTGTGGTGTGTGCTTGTGTGTGTGGTGTGTGCTTGTGTGTGTGGTGTGTGCTTGTGTGTGTGGTGTGTGCTTGTGTGTGTGGTGTGTGCTTGTGTCTGTGTGTGTGGTGTGAGCTTGTGTCTGTGTGTGTTGTGTGTGGTGTGTGCTTGTGTGTGTTTGTGGTGTGTGCTTGTGTGTGTTTGTGGTGTGTGCTTGTGTGTGTTTCTGCTGTGTGCTTGTGTGTGTTTGTGCTGTGTGCTTGTGTGTGTTTGTGCTGTGTGCTTGTGTGTGTTTGTGCTGTGTGCTTGTGTGTGTTTGTGGTGTGTGCTTGTGTTTGCGGTGAGTGCTTGTGTCTGTGTTTGTGGTGTGTGATTGTGTCTGTGTTTGTGGTGTGTGCTTGTGTCTGTGCTTGTGGTGTGTGCTTGTGTCTGTGCGTGTGGTGTGTGGTGTGTGCCTGTGTCTGTGTCTGTGTGTGTGGTGTGTGCTTGTGTCTGTGTCTGTGTGTGTGCTTGTGTCTGTGTCTGTGTGTGTGTGTGCTTGTGTCTGTGTGTGTGGTGTGTGCTTGTCTCTGTGTGTGGTGTGTGCGCTTGTGTGTGTGGTGTGTGTTTGTGTGGTGTGTGCGTGTGTCTGTGTGTGTGGTGTGTGCTTGTGTGCGTGTGTCTGTGTGTGGTGTGTGCGTGTGTCTGTGTGTGTGGTGTGTGCTTGTGTCTGTGAGTGTTGTGTGTGGTGTGTGCTTGTGTGTGTTTGTGCTGTGTGCTTGTGTGTGTTTGTTGCTGTGTGCTTGTGTGTGTTTGTGCTGTTTGCTTGTGTGTGTTTGTGCTGTGTGCTTGTGTGTGTTTGTGGTGTGTGCTTGTGTTTGGGGTGTGTGCTTGTGTCTGTGTGTGTGGTGTGTGCTTGTGTGTGTTTATGTGGTGTGTGCTTGTGTGTGTTTGTGTGGTGTGTGTTGTGTGTGGTCTGTTCGTGTATGTGTGCGTGTGTGTGTGGTGTGTGCGTATGGCTGTGTGTGTGGTGTGTGCGTGTGTCTGTGTGTGTGGTCTGTGCTTGTGTCTGTGTGTGTGGTGTGTGCTTGTGTCTGTGCGTTTGGTGTGTGCTTGTGTCTGTGCGTTTGGTGTGTGCTTGTGTCTGTGTGTGTGGTGTGTGCTTGTGTCTGTGTCTGTGTGTGTGGTGTGTGCTTGTGTCTGTGCGTGTGGTGTGTGCTTGTGTCTGTGCGTGTGGTGTGTGGTGTGTGCTTGTGTCTGTGTCTGTGGTGTGTGCTGTGCGCTTGTGTCTGTGTCTGTGTGTGTGGTGTGTGCTTGTGTCTGTGTCTGTGTGTGTGGTGTGTGCTTGTGTCTGTGTCTGTGTGTGGGGTGTGTGCTTGTGTCTGTGTCTGTGTGTGGGGTGTGTGCTTGTGTCTGTGTGTGGTGTGTGCGCTTGTGTGTGTGGTGTGTGCGCTTGTGTGTGTGGTGTGTGTTTGTGTGGTGTGTGCATGTGTCTGTGTGTGTGGTGTGTTCGTGTGTCTGTGTGTGGTGTGTGTGTGTGTCTGTGTGTGTGGTGTGTGCTTGTGTGTGTGGTGTGTGCTTGTGTGTGTGGTGTGTGCTTGTGTGTGTGGTGTGTGCTTGTGTCTGTGTGTGTGTGTGGTGTGTGCTTGTGTGTGTTTGTGGTGTGTGCTTGTGTTTGTGGTGTGTGCTTGTGTCTGTGCGTGTGGTGTGTGCTTGTGTCTGTGTGTGTGGTGTGTGCTTGTGTCTGTGCGTGTGGTGTGTGGTGTGTGCTTGTGTCTGTGTCTGTGGTGTGTGCTGTGCGCTTGTGTCTGTGTGTGTGTGGTGTGTGCCTGTGTCTGTGTCTGTGTGTGTGGTGTGTGCTTGTGTCTGTGTCTGTGTGTGGGGTGTGTGCTTGTGTCTGTGTGTGGTGTGTGCGCTTGTGTGTGTGGTGTGTGCGCTTGTGTGTGTGGTGTGTGCGTGTGTCTGTGTGTGTGGTGTGTTCGTGTGTCTGTGTGTGTGGTGTGTGCGTGTGTCTGTGTGTGTGGTGTGTGCTTGTGTGTGTGGTGTGTGCTTGTGTGTGTGGTGTGTGCTTGTGTGTGTGGTGTGTGCTTGTGTCTGTGTGTGTGTGTGGTGTGTGCTTGTGTGTGTTTGTGGTGTGTGCTTGTGTTTGTGGTGTGTGCTTGTGTTTGTGGTGTGTGCTTGTGTCTGTGTTTGTGGTGTGTGCTTGTGTCTGTGTGTGTGGTGTGTGCTTGTGTCTGTGTGTGGTGTGTGTTTGTTGTGTGTGCTTGTGTGTATTTGTGTGGTGTGTGCGTGTGTGTGTGTGTGGTGTGTGCTTGTGTGTATTTGTGGTGTGTGCTTGTGTGTGTTTGTGGTGTGTGCTTGTGTTTGTGGTGTGTGCTTGTGTTTGTGGTGTGTGCTTGTGTCTGTGTTTGTGGTGTGTGCTTGTGTGTGTGGTGTGTGTTTGTTGTGTGTGCTTGTGTGTGTTTGTGTGGTGTGTGCGTGTGTGGTGTGTGCGTGTGTGGTGTGTGCGTGTGTGTGTGGTGTGTGCGTGTGTCTGTGTGTGTGGTGTGTGCTTGTGTCTGTGCGTTTGGTGTGTGCTTGTGTCTGTGTGTGTGGTGTGTGCTTGTGTCTGTGTCTGTGTGTGTGGTGTGTGCTTGTGTCTGTGTCTGTGTGTGTAGTGTGTGCTTGTGTCTGTGCGTGTGGTGTGTGTCTGTGTCTGTGCGTGTGTTGTGTGCTTGTGTCTGTGCGTGTGGTGTGTGCTTGTGTCTGTGCGTGTGGTGTGTGCTTGTGTCTGTGCGTGTGGTGTGTGCTTGTGTCTGTGCGTGTGGTGTGTGCTTGTGCGTGTGGTGTGTGCTTGTGCGTGTGGTGTGTGCTTGTGCGTGTGGTGTGTGCTTGTGCGTGTGGTGTGTGCTTGTGTCTGTGCGTGTGGTGTGTGCTTGTGCGTGTGGTGTGTGCTTGTGTCTGTGCATGTGGTGTGTGGTGTGTGCTTGTGTCTGTGCGTGTGGTGTGTGCTTGTGTCTGTGCGTGTGGTGTGTGGTGTGTGCTTGTGTCTGTGCGTGTGGTGTGTGCTTGTTTCTGTGTGTGTGGTGTGTGCTTGTGTCTGTGTCTGTGTGTGTGGTGTGTGCTTGTGTCTGTGTGTGTGGTGTGTGCTTGTGTCTGTGTGTGGTGTGTGCGCTTGTGTGTGTGGTGTGTGCGCTTGTGTGTGTGGTGTGTGCGTGTGTCTGTCTGTGTGGTGTGTGCTTGTGTGCGTGGTGTGTGCGTGTGTCTGTGTGTGTGGTGTGTGCTTGTGTGCGTGGTGTGTGCGTGTGTCTGTGTGTGTGTGGTGTGTGCTTGTGTGTGTGGTGTGTGCTTGTGTGTGTGGTGTGTGCTTGTGTGTGTGGTGTGTGCTTGTGTCTGTGTGTGTGGTGTGAGCTTGTGTCTGTGTGTGTTGTGTGTGGTGTGTGCTTGTGTGTGTGTGTGTGGTGTGTGCTTGTGTGTGTTTGTGGTGTGTGCTTGTGTGTGTTTGTGCTGTGTGCTTGTGTGTGTTTGTGCTGTGTGCTTGTGTGTGTTTGTGCTGTGTGCTTGTGTGTGTTTGTGGTGTGTGCTTGTGTGTGTTTGTGGTGTGTGCTTGTGTTTGCGGTGAGTGCTTGTGTCTGTGTTTGTGGTGTGTGATTGTGTCTGTGTTTGTGGTGTGTGCTTGTGTCTGTGCTTGTGGTGTGTGCTTGTGTCTGTGCGTGTGGTGTGTGGTGTGTGCCTGTGTCTGTGTCTGTGTGTGTGGTGTGTGCTTGTGTCTGTGTCTGTGTGTGTGCTTGTGTCTGTGTGTGTGTGTGCTTGTGTCTGTGTGTGTGGTGTGTGCTTGTCTCTGTGTGTGGTGTGTGCGCTTGTGTGTGTGGTGTGTGTTTGTGTGGTGTGTGCGTGTGTCTGTGTGTGTGGTGTGTGGTGTGTGCGTGTGTCTGTGTGTGTGGTGTGTGCTTGTGTGCGTGTGTCTGTGTGTGGTGTGTGCGTGTGTCTGTGTGTGTGGTGTGTGCGTGTGTCTGTGTGTGTGGTGTGTGCTTGTGTCTGTGAGTGTTGTGTGTGGTGTGTGCTTGTGTGATTTTGTGCTGTGTGCTTGTGTGTGTTTGTTGCTGTGTGCTTGTGTGTGTTTGTGCTGTTTGCTTGTGTGTGTTTGTGCTGTGTGCTTGTGTGTGTTTGTGGTGTGTGCTTGTGTTTGGGGTGTGTGCTTGTGTCTGTGTGTGTGGTGTGTGCTTGTGTGTGTTTATGTGGTGTGTGCTTGTGTGTGTTTGTGTGGTGTGTGTTGTGTGTGGTCTGTTCGTGTATGTGTGCGTGTGTGTGTGGTGTGTGCGTATGGCTGTGTGTGTGGTGTGTGCGTGTGTCTGTGTGTGTGGTCTGTGCTTGTGTCTGTGTGTGTGGTGTGTGCTTGTGTCTGTGCGTTTGGTGTGTGCTTGTGTCTGTGCGTTTGGTGTGTGCTTGTGTCTGTGTGTGTGGTGTGTGCTTGTGTCTGTGTCTGTGTGTGTGGTGTGTGCTTGTGTCTGTGCGTGTGGTGTGTGCTTGTGTCTGTGCGTGTGGTGTGTGGTGTGTGCTTGTGTCTGTGTCTGTGGTGTGTGCTGTGCGCTTGTGTCTGTGTCTGTGTGTGTGGTGTGTGCTTGTGTCTGTGTCTGTGTGTGTGGTGTGTGCTTGTGTCTGTGTCTGTGTGTGTGGTGTGTGCTTGTGTCTGTGTGTGGTGTGTGCGCTTGTGTGTGTGGTGTGTGCGTGTGTGTTTGTGTGGTGTGTGCATGTGTCTGTGTGTGTGGTGTGTTCGTGTGTCTGTGTGTGGTGTGTGTGTGTGTCTGTGTGTGTGGTGTGTGCTTGTGTGTGTGGTGTGTGCTTGTGTGTGTGGTGTGTGCTTGTGTGTGTGGTGTGTGCTTGTGTCTGTGTGTGTGTGTGGTGTGTGCTTGTGTGTGTTTGTGGTGTGTGCTTGTGTTTGTGTTGTGTGCTTGTGTCTGTGCGTTGGTGTGTGCTTGTGTCTGTGTGTGTGGTGTGTGCTTGTGTCTGTGCGTGTGGTGTGTGGTGTGTGCTTGTGTCTGTGTCTGTGGTGTGTGCTGTGCGCTTGTGTCTGTGTGTGTGTGGTGTGTGCCTGTGTCTGTGTCTGTGTGTGTGGTGTGTGCTTGTGTCTGTGTCTGTGTGTGGGGTGTGTGCTTGTGTCTGTGTGTGGTGTGTGCGCTTGTGTGTGTGGTGTGTGCGCTTGTGTGTGTGGTGTTTGTGTGGTGTGTGCGTGTGTCTGTGTGTGTGGTGTGTTCGTGTGTCTGTGTGTGTGGTGTGTGCGTGTGTCTGTGTGTGTGGTGTGTGCTTGTGTGTGTGGTGTGTGCTTGTGTGTGTGGTGTGTGCTTGTGTCTGTGTGTGTGTGTGGTGTGTGCTTGTGTGTGTTTGTGGTGTGTGCTTGTGTTTGTGGTGTGTGCTTGTGTTTGTGGTGTGTGCTTGTGTCTGTGTTTGTGGTGTGTGCTTGTGTCTCTGTGTGTGGTGTGTGCTTGTGTCTGTGTGTGGTGTGTGTTTGTTGTGTGTGCTTGTGTGTATTTGTGTGGTGTGTGTGTGTGTGGTGTGTGCGTGTGTGTGTGTGTGGTGTGTGCTTGTGTGTATTTGTGGTGTGTGCTTGTGTGTGTTTGTGGTGTGTGCTTGTGTTTGTGGTGTGTGCTTGTGTTTGTGGTGTGTGCTTGTGTCTGTGTTTGTGGTGTGTGCTTGTGTGTGTGGTGTGTGTTTGTTGTGTGTGCTTGTGTGTGTTTGTGTGGTGTGTGCGTGTGTGGTGTGTGCGTGTGTGGTGTGTGCGTGTGTGTGTGGTGTGTGCGTGTGTCTGTGTGTGTGGTGTGTGCTTGTGTCTGTGCGTTTGGTGTGTGCTTGTGTCTGTGTGTGTGGTGTGTGCTTGTGTCTGTCTGTGTGTGTGCTTGTGTCTGTCTGTGTGTGTGGTGTGTGCTTGTGTCTGTGTGTGTGGTGTGTGCTTGTGCCTGTGTGTGTGGTGTGTGCTTGTGTGTGTGTGTGCTTGTGTGTGTGCTTGTGTGTGTTTGTGTGGTGTGTGTGTGTGTTTGTGTGGTGTCTGCGTGTGTGTGTTTGTGTGGTGTGTGCGTGTGTGTGTTTGTGTGGTGTGTGCGTGTGTGTGGTGTGTGCGTGTGTCTCTGTGTGTGGTGTGTACCTGTGTCTGTGTGTGTGGTGTGTGATTGTGTCTGTGTGTGTGGTGTGTGCTTGTGTCTGTGTGTGTGGTGTGTGCTTGTGTCTGTGCGTTTGGTGTGTGATTGTGTCTGTGTCTGTGTGTGTGGTGTGTGCTTGTGTCTGTGTCTGTGTGTGTGGTGTGTGCTTGTGTCTGTGTGTGTGGTGTGTGCTTGTGTCTGTGTCTGTGTGTGTGGTGTGTACCTGTGTCTGTGTGTGTGGTGTGTGCTTGTGTCTGTGTCTGTGTGTGTGGTGTGTGCGTGTGTGTGTATGTGTGTGTGGTGTGTGCGTGTGTCTCTGTGTGTGGTGTGTGCGTGTGTCTCTGTGTGTGGTGTGTGCCTGTGTCTGTGTGTGTGGTGTGTGCTTGTGTCTGTGTGTGTGGTGTGTGCTTGTGTCTGTGCGTTTGGTGTGTGCTTGTGTCTGTGTCTGTGTGTGTGGTGTGTGCTTGTGTCTGTGTCTGTGTGTGTAGTGTGTGCTTGTGTCTGTGTGTGTGTGGTGTGTGTCTGTGTGTGTGGTGTGTGCCTGTGTCTCTGTGTGTGGTGTGTGCTTGTGTCTGTGTGTGTGGTGTGTGCTTGTGTCTGTGTCTGTGTGTGTGGAGTGTGCTTGTGTGTGTGTGGTGTGTGCTTGTGTGTGTGTGTGGTGTGTGCTTGTGTCTGTGTGTGTGGTGTGTGCTTGTGTCTGTGTCTGTGTGTGTGGTGTGTGCTTGTGTCTGTGTCTGTGTGTGTAGTGTGTGCTTGTGTCTGTGTCTGTGTGTGTGGTGTGTGCTTGTGTGTGTGTGTGTGGTGTGTGCTTGTGTCTGTGTCTGTGTGTGTGGTGTGTGCTTGTGTCTGTGTCTGTGTGTGTGGTGTGTGCTTGTGTCTGTGTGTGTGGTGTGTGCTTGTGTCTGTGTCTGTGTGTGTGGTGTGTGCCTGTGTCTCTGTGTGTGGTGTGTGCCTGTGTCTCTGTTTGTGGTGTGTGCTTGTGTCTGTGTGTGTGGTGTGTGCTTGTGTCTGTGTCTGTGTGTGGTGTGTGCTTGTGTGTGTGTGTGTGGTGTGTGCTTGTGTGTGTGGTGTGTGCTTGTGTCTGTGTGTGTGGTGTGTGCTTGTGTCTGTGTCTGTGTGTGTGGTGTGTGCTTGTGTCTGTGTCTGTGTGTGTGGTGTGTGCTTGTGTGTGTGTGTGGTGTGTGCTTGTGTGTGTGTGTGGTGTGTGCTTGTGTCTGTGTGTGGTGTGTGCTTGTGCCTGTGTGTGGTGTGTGCGTGTGTGCTTGTGTGTGTGTGTGTGGTGTGTGCTTGTGTGTGTGTGTGTGGTGTGTGCTTGTGTCTCTGTGTGTGGTGTGTGCTTGTGTCTGTGTGTGGTGTGTGTTTGTTGTGTGTGCTTGTGTGTGTTTGTGTTGTGTGTGTGTGTGTGGTGTGTGCGTGTGTCTGTGTGTGTGGTGTATGCTTGTGTCTGTGTGTGTGGTGTGTGCGTGTGTCTGTGTGTGTGGTGTGTGCGTGTGTCTGTGTGTGTGGTGTGTGCGTGTGTCTGTGTGTGTGGTGTGTGCTTGTGTGTGTTTGTGTGGTGTGTGCTTGTGTGTGTTTGTGTGGGGTGTGCTTGTGTGTGTTTGTGTGGTCTGTTCGTGTATGTGTGTGTGGTGTGTGCGTGTGTGTGTGGTGTGTGCGCGTGTGTGTGGTGTGTGCTTGTGTCTGTGTGTGTGGTGTGTGCTTGTGTCTGTGTCTGTGTGTGTGGTGTGTGCTTGTGTCTGTGCGTGTGGTGTGTGCTTGTGTCTGTGTGTGTGTGTTGTGTGCTTGTGTCTGTGCGTGTGGTGTGTGGTGTGTGCTTGTGTATGTGTCTGTGGTGTGTGCTGTGCGCTTGTGTCTGTGTCTGTGTGTGTGGTGTGTGCTTGTGTCTGTGTGTGGTGTGTGTGTGTGTGTGTGTTTGTGTGCTTGTGTGAGTGCTTGTGTGTGTTTGTGTGGTGTGTGCGTGTGTGTGTTTGTGTGGTGTGTGCGTGTGTGTGTTTGTGTGGTGTGTGTGTGTGTGGTGTGTGCGTGTGTGTGGTGTGTGTCTGTGTCTGTGTGTGTGGTGTGTGCTTGTGTCTGTGTGTGTGGTGTGTGCTTGTGTCTGTGCGTTTGGTGTGTGCTTGTGTCTGTGTCTGTGTGTGTGGTGTGTGCTTGTGTCTGTGTCTGTGTGTGTGGTGTGTGCTTGTGTCTGTGTGTGTGGTGTGTGGTGTGTGCTTGTGTCTGTGGGTGTGGTGTGTGGTGTGTGCTTGTGTCTGTGCGTGTGGTGTGTGGTGTGTGCTTGTGTGTGTGGTGTGTGCTTGTGTCTGTGTGTGTGGTGTGTGCTTGTGTCTATGTCTGTGTGTGTGCTTGTGTCTGTGTCTGTGTGTGTGTGCTTGTGTCTGTGTGTGTGGTGTGTGCTTGTGTCTGTGTGTGTGATGTGTGCTTGTGTCTGTGTGTGGTGTGTGCGCTTGTGTGTGTGATGTGAGTTTGTGTGGTGTGTGCGTGTGTCTGTGTGTGTGGTGTGTGCTTGTGTGTGTGGTGTGTGCGTGTGTCTGTGTGTGTGGTGTGTGCTTGTGTGTGTGTCTGTGTGTGTGGTGTGTGTGTGTGTCTGTGTGTGTGGTGTGTGCTTGTGTCTGTGTGTGTTGTGTGTGGTGTGTGCTTGTGTGTGTGTGTGGTGTGTGCTTGTGTGTGTGTGTGGTGTGTGCTTGAGTGTGTTTGTGGTGTGTGCTTGTGTGTGTTTGTGGTGTGTGCTTGTGTGTGTTTGTGGTGTGTGCTTGTGTGTGCTTGTGGTGTGTGCTTGTGTGTGTTTGTGCTGTGTGCTTGTGTGTGTTTGTTGCTGTGTGCTTGTGTGTGTTTGTTGCTGTGTGCTTGTGTGTGTTTGTGCTGTTTGCTTGTGTGTGTTTGTGCTGTTTGCTTGTGTGTGTTTGTGCTGTGTGCTTGTGTGTGTTTGTGGTGTGTGCTTGTGTTTGGGGTGTGTGCTTGTGTCTGTGTGTGTGGTGTGTGCTTGTGTGTGTTTGTGTGGTGTGTGCTTGTGTGTGTTTGTGTGGTGTGTGTTGTGTGTGGTCTGTTCGTGTATGTGTGCGTGTGTGTGTGGTGTGTGCGTATGGCTGTGTGTGTGGTGTGTGCGTGTGTCTGTGTGTGTGGTCTGTGCTTGTGTGTGTGTGGTGTGTGCTTGTGTGTGTGTGTGTGGTGTGTGCTTGTGTGTGTGTGTGTGGTGTGTGCTTGTGTCTGTGTGTGTGGTGTGTGCTTGTGTCTGTGTCTGTGGTGTGTGCTGTGTGCTTGTGTCTGTGTCTGTGTGTGTGGTGTGTGCTTGTGTGTGTGTGTGGTGTGTGCTTGTGTCTGTGTGTGGTGTGTGCTTGTGTCTGTGTGTGGTGTGTGCGTGTGTCTCTGTGTGTGGTGTGTGCGTGTGTTTGTGGTGTGTGCTTGTGTTTGTGGTGTGTGCTTGTGTCTGTGTTTGTGGTGTGTGCTTGTGTCTCTGTGTGTGGTGTGTGCTTGTGTCTGTGTGTGGTGTGTGTTTGTTGTGTGTGCTTGTGTGTGTTTGTGTGGTGTGTGTGTGTGTGTGGTGTGTGCGTGTGTCTGTGTGTGCGTGTGTCTGTGTGTGTGGTGTGTGCGTGTGTCTGTGTGTGTGGTGTGTGCTTGTGTGTGTTTGTGTGGTGTGTGCTTGTGTGTGTTTGTGTGGTGTGTGCTTGTGTGTGTTTGTGTGGTGTTTGTTGTGTGTGGTCTGTTCGTGTATGTGTGTGTGGTGTGTGCGCGTGTGTGTGGTGTGTGCTTGTGTCTGTGTGTGTGGTGTGTGCTTGTGTCTGTGTCTGTGTGTGTGGTGTGTGCTTGTGTCTGTGCGTGTGGTGTGTGCTTGTGTCTGTGTGTGTGTGTGTTGTGTGCTTGTGTCTGTGCGTGTGGTGTGTGGTGTGTGCTTGTGTCTGTGTCTGTGGTGTGTGCTGTGCGCTTGTGTCTGTGTCTGTGTGTGTGGTGTGTGCTTGTGTCTGTGTGTGGTGTGTGTGTGTGTTTGTGTGCTTGTGTGAGTGCTTGTGTGTGTTTGTGTGGTGTGTGCGTGTGTGTGTTTGTGTGGTGTGTGCGTGTGTGTGTTTGTGTGGTGTGTGTGTGTGTGGTGTGTGCGTGTGTGTGTTTGTGTGGTGTGTGTGTGTGTGGTGTGTGCGTGTGTGTGGTGTGTGTCTGTGTCTGTGTGTGTGGTGTGTGTCTGTGTCTGTGTGTGTGGTGTGTGCTTGTGTCTGTGTGTGTGGTGTGTGCTTGTGTCTGTGTGTGTGGTGTGTGCTTGTGTCTGTGTGTGTGGTGTGTGCTTGTGTCTGTGTGTGTGGTGTGTGCTTGTGTCTGTGCGTTTGGTGTGTGCTTGTGTCTGTGTCTGTGTGTGTGGTGTGTGCTTGTGTCTGTGTCTGTGTGTGTGGTGTGTGCTTGTGTCTGTGTGTGTGGTGTGTGCTTGTGTCTGTGCGTGTGGTGTGTGGTGTGTGCTTGTGTCTGTGCGTGTGGTGTGTGGTGTGTGCTTGTGTGTGTGGTGTGTGCTTGTGTCTATGTCTGTGTGTGTGCTTGTGTCTGTGTCTGTGTGTGTGTGTGCTTGTGTCTGTGTGTGTGATGTGTGCTTGTGTCTGTGTGTGGTGTGTGCGCTTGTGTGTGTGATGTGAGTTTGTGTGGTGTGTGCGTGTGTCTGTGTGTGTGGTGTGTGCTTGTGTGTGTGGTGTGTGCGTGTGTCTGTGTGTGTGGTGTGTGCGTGTGTCTGTGTGTGTGGTGTGTGCTTGTGTGTGTGTCTGTGTGTGTGGTGTGTGTGTGTGTCTGTGTGTGTGGTGTGTGCTTGTGTCTGTGTGTTGTGTGTGGTGTGTGCTTGTGTGTGTGTGTGGTGTGTGCTTGTGTGTGTGTGTGGTGTGTGCTTGTGTGTGTGTGTGGTGTGTGCTTGTGTGTGTGTGTGGTGTGTGCTTGTGTGTGTGTGTGGTGTGTGCTTGAGTGTGTTTGTGGTGTGTGCTTGTGTGTGCTTGTGTGTGTTTGTGTGTGTTTGTGTGTGTTTGTGCTGTGTGCTTGTGTGTGTTTGTTGCTGTGTGCTTGTGTGTGTTTGTTGCTGTGTGCTTGTGTGTGTTTGTGCTGTTTGCTTGTGTGTGTTTGTGCTGTGTGCTTGTGTGTGTTTGTGGTGTGTGCTTGTGTTTGGGGTGTGTGCTTGTGTCTGTGTGTGTGGTGTGTGCTTGTGTGTGTTTGTGTGGTGTGTGCTTGTGTGTGTTTGTGTGGTGTGTGTTGTGTGTGGTCTGTTCATGTATGTGTGCGTGTGTGTGTGGTGTGTGCGTATGGCTGTGTGTGTGGTGTGTGCGTGTGTCTGTGTGTGTGGTCTGTGCTTGTGTCTGTGTGTGTGGTCTGTGCTTGTGTCTGTGCGTTTGGTGTGTGCTTGTGTCTGTGCGTTTGGTGTGTGCTTGTGTCTGTGCGTTTGGTGTGTGCTTGTGTCTGTGTGTGTGGTGTGTGCTTGTGTCTGTGTCTGTGTGTGTGGTGTGTGCTTGTGTCTGTGTGTGTGTGTTGTGTGCTTGTGTCTGTGCGTGTGGTGTGTGGTGTGTGCTTGTGTCTGTGTCTGTGGTGTGTGCTGTGCGCTTGTGTCTGTGTCTGTGTGTGTGGTGTGTGCTTGTGTCTGTGTCTGTGTGTGTGGTGTGTGCTTGTGTCTGTGTCTGTGTGTGGGGTGTGTGCTTGTGTCTGTGTGTGGTGTGTGCGCTTGTGTCTGTGTGTGTGTTGTGTGCTTGTGTGTGGTGTGTGCTTGTGTCTGTGTGTGTGGTGTGTGCTTGTGTCTGTGTGTGTGGTGTGTGCTTGTGTCTGTGTCTGTGTGTGTGGTGTGTGCTTGTGTCTGTGCGTGTGGTGTGTGCTTGTGTCTGTGTGTGTGTGTTGTGTGCTTGTGTCTGTGCGTGTGGTGTGTGGTGTGTGCTTGTGTCTGTGTCTGTGGTGTGTGCTGTGCGCTTGTGTCTGTGTCTGTGTGTGTGGTGTGTGCTTGTGTCTGTGTCTGTGTGTGTGGTGTGTGCTTGTGTCTGTGTCTGTGTGTGGGGTGTGTGCTTGTGTCTGTGTGTGGTGTGTGCGCTTGTGTCTGTGTGTGTGGTGTGTGCTTGTGTCTGTGCGTTTGGTGTGTGCTTGTGTCTGTGTGTGTGGTGTGTGCTTGTGTCTGTGTCTGTGTGTGTGGTGTGTGCTTGTGTCTGTGCGTGTGGTGTGTGCTTGTGTCTGTGTGTGTGTGTTGTGTGCTTGTGTCTGTGCGTGTGGTGTGTGCTTGTGTCTGTGTGTGTGGTGTGTGCTGTGCGCTTGTGTCTGTGTCTGTGTGTGGTGTGTGCTTGTGTCTGTGTCTGTGTGTGTGGTGTGTGCTTGTGTCTGTGTCTGTGTGTGGGGTGTGTGCTTGTGTCTGTGTGTGGTGTGAGCGCTTGTGTGTGTGGTGTGTGCGTGTGTCTGTGTGTGTGGTGTGTTCGTGTGTCTGTGTGTGTGTCTGTGTGTGTGGTGTGTTCGTGTGTCTGTGTGTGTGGTGTGTTCGTGTGTCTGTGTGTGTGGTGTGTGCGTGTGTCTGTGTGTGTGGTGTGTGCTTGTGTGTGTGGTGTGTGCTTGTGTGTATTTGTGGTGTGTGCTTGTGTGTATTTGTGGTGTGTGCTTGTGTGTGTTTGTGGTGTGTGCTTGTGTTTGTGGTGTGTGCTTGTGTTTGTGGTGTGTGCTTGTGTCTGTGTTTGTGGTGTGTGCTTGTGTCTGTGTGTGTGGTGTGTGCTTGTGTCTGTGTGTGGTGTGTGTTTGTTGTGAGTGCTTGTGTGTGTTTGTGTGGTGTGTGCGTGTGTGGTGTGTGCGTGTGTGTGTGTGTGGTGTGTGCGTGTGTCTGTATGTGTGGTGTATGCTTGTGTCTGTGTGTGTGGTGTGTGCTTGTGTCTGTGCGTTTGGTGTGTGCTTGTGTCTGTGTCTGTGTGTGTGGTGTGTGCTTGTGTCTGTGTCTGTGTGTGTGGTGTGTGCTTGTGTCTGTCTGTGTGTGTGGTGTGTGCTTGTGTCTGTGTGTGTGGTGTGTGCTTGTGTCTGTGTGTGTGGTGTGTGCTTGTGTCTGTGTGTGTGGTGTGTGCTTGTGTCTGTGTGTGTGGTGTGTGCTTGTGCCTGTGTGTGTGTTGTGTGCTTGTGTGTGTGTGTGGTGTGTGCTTGTGTCTGTGTGTGGTGTGTGTGTGTGTGTGCTTGTGTGTGTGCTTGTGTGTGTGCTTGTGTGTGTTTGTGTGGTGTGTGCGTGTTTGTGTGGTGTGTGCGTGTGCGTGTTTGTGTGGTGTGTGCGTGTGTGTGTTTGTGTGGTGTGTGCGTGTGTGTGTTTGTGTGGTGTGTGCGTGTGTGTGTGTGTGGTGTGTGCATGTGTCTCTGTGTGTGGTGTGTGCCTGTGTCTGTGTGTGTGGTGTGTGCTTGTGTCTGTGCGTTTGGTGTGTGCTTGTGTCTGTGTCTGTGTGTGTGGTGTGTGCTTGTGTCTGTGTCTGTGTGTGTGGTGTGTGCTTGTGTCTGTGTCTGTGTGTGTGGTGTGTGCCTGTGTCTGTGTGTGTGGTGTGTGCTTGTGTCTGTGCGTTTGGTGTGTGCTTGTGTCTGTGTCTGTGTGTGTGGTGTGTGCTTGTGTCTGTGTCTGTGTGTGTGGTGTGTGCTTGTGTCTGTGTCTGTGTGTGTGGTGTGTACCTGTGTCTGTGTGTGTGGTGTGTGCTTGTGTCTGTGTGTGTGGTGTGTGCGTGTGCGTGTGTGTGTGGTGTGTGCGTGTGTCTCTGTGTGTGGTGTGTGCGTGTGTCTGTGTGTGTGGTGTGTGCCTGTGTCTGTGTGTGTGGTGTGTGCTTGTGTCTGTGTGTGTGGTGTGTGCTTGTGTCTGTGCGTTTGGTGTGTGCTTGTGTCTGTGTGTGTGGTGTGTGCTTGTGTCTGTGTCTGTGTGTGTGGTGTGTGCTTGTGTCTGTGTGTGTGGTGTGTGCTTGTGTCTGTGTCTGTGTGTGTGGTGTGTGCCTGTGTCTGTGTGTGTGGTGTGTGCTTGTGTCTGTGTGTGTGGTGTGTGCTTGTGTCTGTGTCTGTGTGTGTGGTGTGTGCTTGTGTGTGTGGTGTGTGCGTGTGTGTGTGTGTGGTGTGTGCTTGTGTCTGTGTGTGTGGTGTGTGCTTGTGTCTGTGTCTGTGGTGTGTGCTTGTGTCTGTGTCTGTGTGTGTGGTGTGTGCGTGTGTGTGTGTGGTGTGTGCTTGTGTCTGTGTGTGTGGTGTGTGCTTGTGTCTGTGTCTGTTTGTGTGGTGTGTGCTTGTGTCTGTGTCTGTGTGTGTGGTGTGTGCTTGTGTCTGTGTGTGGTGTGTGCTTGTGTCTGTGTGTGGTGTGTGCTTGTGTCTGTGTGTGGTGTGTGCTTGTGTGTCTGTGTGTGGTGTGTGCTTGTGTCTCTGTGTGTGGTGTGTGCGTGTGTCTCTGTGTGTGGTGTGTGCGTGTGTCTGTGTGTGTGGTGTGTGCGTGTGTCTGTGTGTGTGGTGTGTGCTTGTGTCTGTGCGTGTGGTGTGTGCTTGTGTGTGTGGTGTGTGCGTGTGTCTGTGTGTGTTGTGTGTGCGTGTGTCTGTGTGTGTGGTGTGTGCTTGTGTCTGTGTGTGTGGTGTGTTCTTGTGTCTGTGTGTGTGGTGTGTGCTTGTGTCTGTGTGTGTTGTGTGTGGTGTGTGCTTGTGTGTGTGTGTGGTGTGTGCTTGTGTGTGTGTGGTGTGTGCTTGTGTGTGTTTGTGGTATGAGCTTGTGTGTGTGGTGTGTGCTTGTGTGTGTGGTGTGTGCTTGTGTGTGTGGTGTGTGCTTGTGTGTGTTTGTGGTGTGTGCTTGTGTTTGTGGTGTGTGCTTGTGTGTGTGGTGTGTGCGTGTGTGTGTGTGGTGTGTGCTTGTGTGTGTGGTGTGTGCTTGTGTGTGTGGTGTGTGCTTGTGTGTATTTGTGGTGTGTGCTTGTGTGTGTTTGTGGTGTGTGCTTGTGTTTGTGGTGTGTGCTTGTGTTTGTGGTGTGTGCTTGTGTCTGTGTTTGTGGTGTGTGCTTGTGTCTGTGTGTGTGGTGTGTGCTTGTGTCTGTGTGTGGTGTGTGTTTGTTGTGAGTGCTTGTGTGTGTTTGTGTGGTGTGTGCGTGTGTGGTGTGTGCGTGTGTGTGTGTGTGGTGTGTGCGTGTGTCTGTATGTGTGGTGTATGCTTGTGTCTGTGTGTGTGGTGTGTGCTTGTGTCTGTGCGTTTGGTGTGTGCTTGTGTCTGTGTCTGTGTGTGTGGTGTGTGCTTGTGTCTGTGTCTGTGTGTGTGGTGTGTGCTTGTGTCTGTGCGTGTGGTGTGTGCTTGTGTCTGTGCGTGTGGTGTGTGGTGTGTGCTTGTGTCTGTGTCTGTGGTGTGTGCTTGTGTCTGTGCGTGTGGTGTGTGCTGTGCGCTTGTGTCTGTGTCTGTGTGTGTGGTGTGTGCTTGTGTCTGTGCGTGTGGTGTGTGCTTGTGTCTGTGTGTGTGTGTTGTGTGCTTGTGTCTGTGCGTGTGGTGTGTGCTTGTGTCTGTGTGTGTGGTGTGTGCTGTGCGCTTGTGTCTGTGTCTGTGTGTGTGGTGTGTGCTTGTGTCTGTGTCTGTGTGTGTGGTGTGTGCTTGTGTCTGTGTCTGTGTGTGGGGTGTGTGCTTGTGTCTGTGTGTGGTGTGAGCGCTTGTGTGTGTGGTGTGTGCGTGTGTCTGTGTGTGTGGTGTGTTCGTGTGTCTGTGTGTGTGTCTGTGTGTGTGGTGTGTTCGTGTGTCTGTGTGTGTGGTGTGTTCGTGTGTCTGTGTGTGTGGTGTGTGCGTGTGTCTGTGTGTGTGGTGTGTGCTTGTGTGTGTGGTGTGTGCTTGTGTGTGTGGTGTGTGCTTGTGTGTATTTGTGGTGTGTGCTTGTGTGTGTTTGTGGTGTGTGCTTGTGTTTGTGGTGTGTGCTTGTGTCTGTGTTTGTGGTGTGTGCTTGTGTCTGTGTGTGTGGTGTGTGCTTGTGTCTGTGTGTGGTGTGTGTTTGTTGTGAGTGCTTGTGTGTGTTTGTGTGGTGTGTGCGTGTGTGGTGTGTGCGTGTGTGTGTGTGTGGTGTGTGCGTGTGTCTGTATGTGGTGTATGCTTGTGTCTGTGTGTGTGGTGTGTGCTTGTGTCTGTGCGTTTGGTGTGTGCTTGTGTCTGTGTCTGTGTGTGTGGTGTGTGCTTGTGTCTGTGTCTGTGTGTGTGGTGTGTGCTTGTGTCTGTCTGTGTGTGTGGTGTGTGCTTGTGTCTGTGTGTGTGGTGTGTGCTTGTGTCTGTGTGTGTGGTGTGTGCTTGTGTCTGTGTGTGTGGTGTGTGCTTGTGTCTGTGTGTGTGGTGTGTGCTTGTGCCTGTGTGTGTGTTGTGTGCTTGTGTGTGTGTGTGGTGTGTGCTTGTGTCTGTGTGTGGTGTGTGTGTGTGTGTGCTTGTGTGTGTGCTTGTGTGTGTGCTTGTGTGTGTTTGTGTGGTGTGTGCGTGTTTGTGTTTGTGTGGTGTGTGCGTGTGCGTGTTTGTGTGGTGTGTGCGTGTGTGTGTTTGTGTGGTGTGTGCGTGTGTGTGTTTGTGTGGTGTGTGCGTGTGTGTGTGTGTGGTGTGTGCATGTGTCTCTGTGTGTGGTGTGTGCCTGTGTCTGTGTGTGTGGTGTGTGCTTGTGTCTGTGCGTTTGGTGTGTGCTTGTGTCTGTGTCTGTGTGTGTGGTGTGTGCTTGTGTCTGTGTCTGTGTGTGTGGTGTGTGCTTGTGTCTGTGTCTGTGTGTGTGGTGTGTGCCTGTGTCTGTGTGTGTGGTGTGTGCTTGTGTCTGTGCGTTTGGTGTGTGCTTGTGTCTGTGTCTGTGTGTGTGGTGTGTGCTTGTGTCTGTGTCTGTGTGTGTGGTGTGTGCTTGTGTCTGTGTCTGTGTGTGTGGTGTGTACCTGTGTCTGTGTGTGTGGTGTGTGCTTGTGTCTGTGTGTGTGGTGTGTGCTTGTGTCTGTGTGTGTGGTGTGTGCGTGTGCGTGTGTGTGGTGTGTGCTTGTGTCTGTGTGTGGTGTGTGCTTGTGTGTCTGTGTGTGGTGTGTGCTTGTGTCTCTGTGTGTGGTGTGTGCGTGTGTCTCTGTGTGTGGTGTGTGCGTGTGTCTGTGTGTGTGGTGTGTGCGTGTGTCTGTGTGTGTGGTGTGTGCTTGTGTCTGTGCGTGTGGTGTGTGCTTGTGTGTGTGGTGTGTGCGTGTGTCTGTGTGTGTTGTGTGTGCGTGTGTCTGTGTGTGTGGTGTGTGCTTGTGTCTGTGTGTGTGGTGTGTTCTTGTGTCTGTGTGTGTGGTGTGTGCTTGTGTCTGTGTGTGTTGTGTGTGGTGTGTGCTTGTGTGTGTGTGTGGTGTGTGCTTGTGTGTGTGTGGTGTGTGCTTGTGTGTGTTTGTGGTATGAGCTTGTGTGTGTGGTGTGTGCTTGTGTGTGTGGTGTGTGCTTGTGTGTGTGGTGTGTGCTTGTGTGTGTTTGTGGTGTGTGCTTGTGTTTGTGGTGTGTGCTTGTGTGTGTGGTGTGTGCGTGTGTGTGTGTGGTGTGTGCTTGTGTGTGTGGTGTGTGCTTGTGTGTGTGGTGTGTGCTTGTGTGTATTTGTGGTGTGTGCTTGTGTGTGTTTGTGGTGTGTGCTTGTGTTTGTGGTGTGTGCTTGTGTTTGTGGTGTGTGCTTGTGTCTGTGTTTGTGGTGTGTGCTTGTGTCTGTGTGTGTGGTGTGTGCTTGTGTCTGTGTGTGGTGTGTGTTTGTTGTGAGTGCTTGTGTGTGTTTGTGTGGTGTGTGCGTGTGTGGTGTGTGCGTGTGTGTGTGTGTGGTGTGTGCGTGTGTCTGTATGTGTGGTGTATGCTTGTGTCTGTGTGTGTGGTGTGTGCTTGTGTCTGTGCGTTTGGTGTGTGCTTGTGTCTGTGTCTGTGTGTGTGGTGTGTGCTTGTGTCTGTGTCTGTGTGTGTGGTGTGTGCTTGTGTCTGTCTGTGTGGTGTGTGCTTGTGTCTGTGTGTGTGGTGTGTGCTTGTGTCTGTGTGTGTGGTGTGTGCTTGTGTCTGTGTGTGTGGTGTGTGCTTGTGCCTGTGTGTGTGTTGTGTGCTTGTGTGTGTGTGTGGTGTGTGCTTGTGTCTGTGTGTGGTGTGTGTGTGTGTGTGCTTGTGTGTGTGCTTGTGTGTGTGCTTGTGTGTGTGCTTGTGTGTGTGCTTGTGTGTGTTTGTGTGGTGTGTGCGTGTTTGTGTTTGTGTGGTGTGTGCGTGTTTGTGTTTGTGTGGTGTGTGCGTGTGTGTGTTTGTGTGGTGTGTGCGTGTGTGTGTTTGTGTGGTGTGTGCGTGTGTGTGTTTGTGTGGTGTGTGCGTGTGTGTGTTTGTGTGGTGTGTGCGTGTGTGTGTGTGTGGTGTGTGCGTGTGTCTCTGTGTGTGGTGTGTGCCTGTGTCTGTGTGTGTGGTGTGTGCTTGTGTCTGTGCGTTTGGTGTGTGCTTGTGTCTGTGTCTGTGTGTGTGGTGTGTGCTTGTGTCTGTGTCTGTGGTGTGTACCTGTGTCTGTGTGTGTGGTGTGTGCTTGTGTCTGTGTGTGTGGTGTGTGCGTGTGCGTGTGTGTGTGGTGTGTGCGTGTGTCTCTGTGTGTGGTGTGTGCGTGTGTCTCTGTGTGTGGTGTGTTCGTGTGTCTGTGTGTGTGGTGTGTGCGTGTGTCTGTGTGTGTGGTGTGTGCTTGTGTGTGTGGTGTGTGCTTGTGTGTGTGGTGTGTGCTTGTGTCTGTGTGTGTGTGTGGTGTGTGCTTGTGTGTGTTTGTGGTGTGTGCTTGTGTTTGTGGTGTGTGCTTGTGTTTGTGGTGTGTGCTTGTGTCTGTGTTTGTGGTGTGTGCTTGTGTCTCTGTGTGTGGTGTGTGCTTGTGTCTGTGTGTGGTGTGTGTTTGTTGTGTGTGCTTGTGTGTATTTGTGTGGTGTGTGCGTGTGTGTGTGTGTGGTGTGTGCGTGTGTGTGTGTGTGGTGTGTGCTTGTGTGTATTTGTGGTGTGTGCTTGTGTGTGTTTGTGGTGTGTGCTTGTGTTTGTGGTGTGTGCTTGTGTTTGTGGTGTGTGCTTGTGTCTGTGTTTGTGGTGTGTGCTTGTGTGTGTGGTGTGTGTTTGTTGTGTGTGCTTGTGTGTGTTTGTGTGGTGTGTGCGTGTGTGGTGTGTGCGTGTGTGGTGTGTGCGTGTGTGTGTGGTGTGTGCGTGTGTCTGTGTGTGTGGTGTGTGCTTGTGTCTGTGCGTTTGGTGTGTGCTTGTGTCTGTGTGTGTGGTGTGTGCTTGTGTCTGTCTGTGTGTGTGCTTGTGTCTGTCTGTGTGTGTGGTGTGTGCTTGTGTCTGTGTGTGTGGTGTGTGCTTGTGCCTGTGTGTGTGGTGTGTGCTTGTGTGTGTGTGTGCTTGTGTGTGTGCTTGTGTGTGTTTGTGTGGTGTGTGTGTGTGTTTGTGTGGTGTCTGCGTGTGTGTGTTTGTGTGGTGTGTGCGTGTGTGTGTTTGTGTGGTGTGTGCGTGTGTGTGGTGTGTGCGTGTGTCTCTGTGTGTGGTGTGTACCTGTGTCTGTGTGTGTGGTGTGTGATTGTGTCTGTGTGTGTGGTGTGTGCTTGTGTCTGTGTGTGTGGTGTGTGCTTGTGTCTGTGCGTTTGGTGTGTGATTGTGTCTGTGTCTGTGTGTGTGGTGTGTGCTTGTGTCTGTGTCTGTGTGTGTGGTGTGTGCTTGTGTCTGTGTGTGTGGTGTGTGCTTGTGTCTGTGTCTGTGTGTGTGGTGTGTACCTGTGTCTGTGTGTGTGGTGTGTGCTTGTGTCTGTGTCTGTGTGTGTGGTGTGTGCGTGTGTGTGTGTGTGTGTGTGTATGTGTGTGTGGTGTGTGCGTGTGTCTCTGTGTGTGGTGTGTGCGTGTGTCTCTGTGTGTGGTGTGTGCCTGTGTCTGTGTGTGTGGTGTGTGCTTGTGTCTGTGTGTGTGGTGTGTGCTTGTGTCTGTGCGTTTGGTGTGTGCTTGTGTCTGTGTCTGTGTGTGTGGTGTGTGCTTGTGTCTGTGTCTGTGTGTGTAGTGTGTGCTTGTGTCTGTGTGTGTGTGGTGTGTGTCTGTGTGTGTGGTGTGTGCCTGTGTCTCTGTGTGTGGTGTGTGCTTGTGTCTGTGTGTGTGGTGTGTGCTTGTGTCTGTGTCTGTGTGTGTGGAGTGTGCTTGTGTGTGTGTGGTGTGTGCTTGTGTGTGTGTGTGGTGTGTGCTTGTGTCTGTGTGTGTGGTGTGTGCTTGTGTCTGTGTCTGTGTGTGTGGTGTGTGCTTGTGTCTGTGTCTGTGTGTGTAGTGTGTGCTTGTGTCTGTGTCTGTGTGTGTGGTGTGTGCTTGTGTGTGTGTGTGTGTGGTGTGTGCTTGTGTCTGTGTCTGTGTGTGTGGTGTGTGCTTGTGTCTGTGTCTGTGTGTGTGGTGTGTGCTTGTGTCTGTGTGTGTGGTGTGTGCTTGTGTCTGTGTCTGTGTGTGTGGTGTGTGCTTGTGTCTGTGTGTGTGGTGTGTGCTTGTGTCTGTGTCTGTGTGTGTGGTGTGTGCCTGTGTCTCTGTGTGTGGTGTGTGCCTGTGTCTCTGTTTGTGGTGTGTGCTTGTGTCTGTGTGTGTGGTGTGTGCTTGTGTCTGTGTCTGTGTGTGTGTGGTGTGTGCTTGTGTGTGTGTGTGTGGTGTGTGCTTGTGTCTGTGTGTGTGCTTGTGTCTGTGTCTGTGTGTGTGGTGTGTGCTTGTGTCTGTGTCTGTGTGTGTGGTGTGTGCTTGTGTGTGTGTGGTGTGTGCTTGTGTCTGTGTGTGGTGTGTGCTTGTGCCTGTGTGTGGTGTGTGCGTGTGTGCTTGTGTGTGTGTGTGTGGTGTGTGCTTGTGTGTGTGTGTGTGGTGTGTGCTTGTGTCTCTGTGTGTGGTGTGTGCTTGTGTCTGTGTGTGGTGTGTGTTTGTTGTGTGTGCTTGTGTGTGTTTGTGTTGTGTGTGTGTGTGTGGTGTGTGCGTGTGTCTGTGTGTGTGGTGTATGCTTGTGTCTGTGTGTGTGGTGTGTGCGTGTGTCTGTGTGTGTGGTGTGTGCGTGTGTCTGTGTGTGTGGTGTGTGCGTGTGTCTGTGTGTGTGGTGTGTGCGTGTGTCTGTGTGTGTGGTGTGTGCTTGTGTGTGTTTGTGTGGTGTGTGCTTGTGTGTGTTTGTGTGGTGTGTGCTTGTGTGTGTTTGTGTGGGGTGTGCTTGTGTGTGTTTGTGTGGTGTTTGTTGTGTGTGGTCTGTTCGTGTATGTGTGTGTGGTGTGTGCGTGTGTGTGTGGTGTGTGCGCGTGTGTGTGGTGTGTGCTTGTGTCTGTGTGTGTGGTGTGTGCTTGTGTCTGTGTCTGTGTGTGTGGTGTGTGCTTGTGTCTGTGCGTGTGGTGTGTGCTTGTGTCTGTGTGTGTGTGTTGTGTGCTTGTGTCTGTGCGTGTGGTGTGTGGTGTGTGCTTGTGTATGTGTCTGTGGTGTGTGCTGTGCGCTTGTGTCTGTGTCTGTGTGTGTGGTGTGTGCTTGTGTCTGTGTGTGGTGTGTGTGTGTGTGTGTGTTTGTGTGCTTGTGTGAGTGCTTGTGTGTGTTTGTGTGGTGTGTGCGTGTGTGTGTTTGTGTGGTGTGTGCGTGTGTGTGTTTGTGTGGTGTGTGTGTGTGTGGTGTGTGCGTGTGTGTGGTGTGTGTCTGTGTCTGTGTGTGTGGTGTGTGCTTGTGTCTGTGTGTGTGGTGTGTGCTTGTGTCTGTGCGTTTGGTGTGTGCTTGTGTCTGTGTCTGTGTGTGTGGTGTGTGCTTGTGTCTGTGTCTGTGTGTGTGGTGTGTGCTTGTGTCTGTGTGTGTGGTGTGTGGTGTGTGCTTGTGTCTGTGGGTGTGGTGTGTGGTGTGTGCTTGTGTCTGTGCGTGTGGTGTGTGGTGTGTGCTTGTGTGTGTGGTGTGTGCTTGTGTCTGTGTGTGTGGTGTGTGCTTGTGTCTGTGTGTGTGGTGTGTGCTTGTGTCTATGTCTGTGTGTGTGCTTGTGTCTGTGTCTGTGTGTGTGTGCTTGTGTCTGTGTGTGTGGTGTGTGCTTGTGTCTGTGTGTGTGATGTGTGCTTGTGTCTGTGTGTGGTGTGTGCGCTTGTGTGTGTGATGTGAGTTTGTGTGGTGTGTGCGTGTGTCTGTGTGTGTGGTGTGTGCTTGTGTGTGTGGTGTGTGCGTGTGTCTGTGTGTGTGGTGTGTGCTTGTGTGTGTGTCTGTGTGTGTGGTGTGTGTGTGTGTCTGTGTGTGTGGTGTGTGCTTGTGTCTGTGTGTGTTGTGTGTGGTGTGTGCTTGTGTGTGTGTGTGGTGTGTGCTTGTGTGTGTGTGTGGTGTGTGCTTGAGTGTGTTTGTGGTGTGTGCTTGTGTGTGTTTGTGGTGTGTGCTTGTGTGTGTTTGTGGTGTGTGCTTGTGTGTGTTTGTGGTGTGTGCTTGTGTGTGTTTGTGCTGTGTGCTTGTGTGTGTTTGTTGCTGTGTGCTTGTGTGTGTTTGTTGCTGTGTGCTTGTGTGTGTTTGTGCTGTTTGCTTGTGTGTGTTTGTGCTGTTTGCTTGTGTGTGTTTGTGCTGTGTGCTTGTGTGTGTTTGTGGTGTGTGCTTGTGTTTGGGGTGTGTGCTTGTGTCTGTGTGTGTGGTGTGTGCTTGTGTGTGTTTGTGTGGTGTGTGCTTGTGTGTGTTTGTGTGGTGTGTGTTGTGTGTGGTCTGTTCGTGTATGTGTGCGTGTGTGTGTGGTGTGTGCGTATGGCTGTGTGTGTGGTGTGTGCGTGTGTCTGTGTGTGTGGTCTGTGCTTGTGTGTGTGTGTGGTGTGTGCTTGTGTCTGTGTGTGTGGTGTGTGCTTGTGTCTGTGTCTGTGTGTGTGGTGTGTGCTTGTGTCTGTGTCTGTGTGTGTGGTGTGTGCTTGTGTGTGTGTGTGTGGTGTGTGCTTGTGTCTGTGTCTGTGTGTGTGGTGTGTGCTTGTGTCTGTGTCTGTGTGTGTGGTGTGTGCTTGTGTCTGTGTGTGTGGTGTGTGCTTGTGTCTGTGTGTGTGGTGTGTCCTTGTGTCTGTGTCTGTGTGTGTGGTGTGTGCCTGTGTCTCTGTGTGTGGTGTGTGCCTGTGTCTCTGTGTGTGGTGTGTGCTTGTGTCTGTGTGTGTGGTGTGTGCTTGTGTCTGTGTCTGTGTGTGGTGTGTGCTTGTGTGTGTGTGTGTGGTGTGTGCTTGTGTGTGTGTGTGTGGTGTGTGCTTGTGTGTGTGTGTGTGGTGTGTGCTTGTGTCTGTGTGTGTGGTGTGTGCTTGTGTCTGTGTCTGTGGTGTGTGCTGTGTGCTTGTGTCTGTGTCTGTGTGTGTGGTGTGTGCTTGTGTGTGTGTGTGGTGTGTGCTTGTGTCTGTGTGTGGTGTGTGCTTGTGTCTGTGTGTGGTGTGTGCGTGTGTCTCTGTGTGTGGTGTGTGCGTGTGTTTGTGGTGTGTGCTTGTGTTTGTGGTGTGTGCTTGTGTCTGTGTTTGTGGTGTGTGCTTGTGTCTCTGTGTGTGGTGTGTGCTTGTGTCTGTGTGTGGTGTGTGTTTGTTGTGTGTGCTTGTGTGTGTTTGTGTGGTGTGTGTGTGTGTGTGTGTGGTGTGTGCGTGTGTCTGTGTGTGTGGTGTATGCTTGTGTCTGTGTGTGTGGTGTGTGCGTGTGTCTGTGTGTGCGTGTGTCTGTGTGTGTGGTGTGTGCGTGTGTCTGTGTGTGTGGTGTGTGCGTGTGTCTGTGTGTGTGGTGTGTGCTTGTGTGTGTTTGTGTGGTGTGTGCTTGTGTGTGTTTGTGTGGTGTGTGCTTGTGTGTGTTTGTGTGGTGTTTGTTGTGTGTGGTCTGTTCGTGTATGTGTGTGTGGTGTGTGCGTGTGTGTGTGGTGTGTGCTTGTGTCTGTGTGTGTGGTGTGTGCTTGTGTCTGTGTCTGTGTGTGTGGTGTGTGCTTGTGTCTGTGCGTGTGGTGTGTGCTTGTGTCTGTGTGTGTGTGTGTTGTGTGCTTGTGTCTGTGGTGTGTGGTGTGTGCTTGTGTCTGTGTCTGTGGTGTGTGCTGTGCGCTTGTGTCTGTGTCTGTGTGTGTGGTGTGTGCTTGTGTCTGTGTGTGGTGTGTGTGTGTGTTTGTGTGCTTGTGTGAGTGCTTGTGTGTGTTTGTGTGGTGTGTGCGTGTGTGTGTTTGTGTGGTGTGTGCGTGTGTGTGTTTGTGTGGTGTGTGTGTGTGTGGTGTGTGCGTGTGTGTGTTTGTGTGGTGTGTGTGTGTGTGGTGTGTGCGTGTGTGTGGTGTGTGTCTGTGTCTGTGTGTGTGGTGTGTGTCTGTGTCTGTGTGTGTGGTGTGAGCTTGTGTCTGTGTGTGTGGTGTGTGCTTGTGTCTGTGTGTGTGGTGTGTGCTTGTGTCTGTGCGTTTGGTGTGTGCTTGTGTCTGTGTCTGTGTGTGTGGTGTGTGCTTGTGTCTGTGTCTGTGTGTGTGGTGTGTGCTTGTGTCTGTGTGTGTGGTGTGTGCTTGTGTCTGTGCGTGTGGTGTGTGGTGTGTGCTTGTGTCTGTGCGTGTGGTGTGTGGTGTGTGCTTGTGTGTGTGGTGTGTGCTTGTGTCTATGTCTGTGTGTGTGCTTGTGTCTGTGTCTGTGTGTGTGTGTGCTTGTGTCTGTGTGTGTGATGTGTGCTTGTGTCTGTGTGTGGTGTGTGCGCTTGTGTGTGTGATGTGAGTTTGTGTGGTGTGTGCGTGTGTCTGTGTGTGTGGTGTGTGCTTGTGTGTGTGGTGTGTGCGTGTGTCTGTGTGTGTGGTGTGTGCTTGTGTGTGTGTCTGTGTGTGTGGTGTGTGTGTGTGTCTGTGTGTGTGGTGTGTGCTTGTGTCTGTGTGTTGTGTGTGGTGTGTGCTTGTGTGTGTGTGTGGTGTGTGCTTGTGTGTGTGTGTGGTGTGTGCTTGTGTGTGTGTGTGGTGTGTGCTTGTGTGTGTGTGTGGTGTGTGCTTGAGTGTGTTTGTGGTGTGTGCTTGTGTGTGTTTGTGTGTGTTTGTGTGTGTTTGTGCTGTGTGCTTGTGTGTGTTTGTTGCTGTGTGCTTGTGTGTGTTTGTTGCTGTGTGCTTGTGTGTGTTTGTGCTGTTTGCTTGTGTGTGTTTGTGCTGTGTGCTTGTGTGTGTTTGTGGTGTGTGCTTGTGTTTGGGGTGTGTGCTTGTGTCTGTGTGTGTGGTGTGTGCTTGTGTGTGTTTGTGTGGTGTGTGCTTGTGTGTGTTTGTGTGGTGTGTGTTGTGTGTGGTCTGTTCGTGTATGTGTGCGTGTGTGTGTGGTGTGTGCGTATGGCTGTGTGTGTGGTGTGTGCGTGTGTCTGTGTGTGTGGTCTGTGCTTGTGTCTGTGTGTGTGGTCTGTGCTTGTGTCTGTGCGTTTGGTGTGTGCTTGTGTCTGTGCGTTTGGTGTGTGCTTGTGTCTGTGCGTTTGGTGTGTGCTTGTGTCTGTGTGTGTGGTGTGTGCTTGTGTCTGTGTCTGTGTGTGTGGTGTGTGCTTGTGTCTGTGTGTGTGTGTTGTGTGCTTGTGTCTGTGCGTGTGGTGTGTGGTGTGTGCTTGTGTCTGTGTCTGTGGTGTGTGCTGTGCGCTTGTGTCTGTGTCTGTGTGTGTGGTGTGTGCTTGTGTCTGTGTCTGTGTGTGTGGTGTGTGCTTGTGTCTGTGTCTGTGTGTGGGGTGTGTGCTTGTGTCTGTGTGTGGTGTGTGCGCTTGTGTCTGTGTGTGTGTTGTGTGCTTGTGTGTGGTGTGTGCTTGTGTCTGTGTGTGTGGTGTGTGCTTGTGTCTGTGTGTGTGGTGTGTGCTTGTGTCTGTGTCTGTGTGTGTGGTGTGTGCTTGTGTCTGTGCGTGTGGTGTGTGCTTGTGTCTGTGTGTGTGTGTTGTGTGCTTGTGTCTGTGCGTGTGGTGTGTGGTGTGTGCTTGTGTCTGTGTCTGTGGTGTGTGCTGTGCGCTTGTGTCTGTGTCTGTGTGTGTGGTGTGTGCTTGTGTCTGTGTCTGTGTGTGTGGTGTGTGCTTGTGTCTGTGTCTGTGTGTGGGGTGTGTGCTTGTGTCTGTGTGTGGTGTGTGCGCTTGTGTCTGTGTGTGTGTGGTGTGTGCTTGTGTCTGTGCGTTTGGTGTGTGCTTGTGTCTGTGTGTGTGGTGTGTGCTTGTGTCTGTGTCTGTGTGTGTGGTGTGTGCTTGTGTCTGTGCGTGTGGTGTGTGCTTGTGTCTGTGTGTGTGTGTTGTGTGCTTGTGTCTGTGCGTGTGGTGTGTGCTTGTGTCTGTGTGTGTGGTGTGTGCTGTGCGCTTGTGTCTGTGTCTGTGTGTGGTGTGTGCTTGTGTCTGTGTCTGTGTGTGTGGTGTGTGCTTGTGTCTGTGTCTGTGTGTGGGGTGTGTGCTTGTGTCTGTGTGTGGTGTGAGCGCTTGTGTGTGTGGTGTGTGCGTGTGTCTGTGTGTGTGGTGTGTTCGTGTGTCTGTGTGTGTGTCTGTGTGTGTGGTGTGTTCGTGTGTCTGTGTGTGTGGTGTGTTCGTGTGTCTGTGTGTGTGGTGTGTGCGTGTGTCTGTGTGTCTGGTGTGTGCTTGTGTGTGTGGTGTGTGCTTGTGTGTGTGGTGTGTGCTTGTGTGTATTTGTGGTGTGTGCTTGTGTGTGTTTGTGGTGTGTGCTTGTGTTTGTGGTGTGTGCTTGTGTTTGTGGTGTGTGCTTGTGTCTGTGTTTGTGGTGTGTGCTTGTGTCTGTGTGTGTGGTGTGTGCTTGTGTCTGTGTGTGGTGTGTGTTTGTTGTGAGTGCTTGTGTGTGTTTGTGTGGTGTGTGCGTGTGTGGTGTGTGTGTGTGTGTGTGTGTGGTGTGTGCGTGTGTCTGTATGTGTGGTGTATGCTTGTGTCTGTGTGTGTGGTGTGTGCTTGTGTCTGTGCGTTTGGTGTGTGCTTGTGTCTGTGTCTGTGTGTGTGGTGTGTGCTTGTGTCTGTGTCTGTGTGTGTGGTGTGTGCTTGTGTCTGTCTGTGTGTGTGGTGTGTGCTTGTGTCTGTGTGTGTGGTGTGTGCTTGTGTCTGTGTGTGTGGTGTGTGCTTGTGTCTGTGTGTGTGGTGTGTGCTTGTGTCTGTGTGTGTGGTGTGTGCTTGTGCCTGTGTGTGTGTTGTGTGCTTGTGTGTGTGTGTGGTGTGTGCTTGTGTCTGTGTGTGGTGTGTGTGTGTGTGTGCTTGTGTGTGTGCTTGTGTGTGTGCTTGTGTGTGTTTGTGTGGTGTGTGCGTGTTTGTGTTTGTGTGGTGTGTGCGTGTGCGTGTTTGTGTGGTGTGTGCGTGTGTGTGTTTGTGTGGTGTGTGCGTGTGTGTGTTTGTGTGGTGTGTGCGTGTGTGTGTGTGTGGTGTGTGCGTGTGTCTCTGTGTGTGGTGTGTGCCTGTGTCTGTGTGTGTGGTGTGTGCTTGTGTCTGTGCGTTTGGTGTGTGCTTGTGTCTGTGTCTGTGTGTGTGGTGTGTGCTTGTGTCTGTGTCTGTGTGTGTGGTGTGTGCTTGTGTCTGTGTCTGTGTGTGTGGTGTGTGGTGTGTGCCTGTGTCTGTGTGTGTGGTGTGTGCTTGTGTCTGTGCGTTTGGTGTGTGCTTGTGTCTGTGTCTGTGTGTGTGGTGTGTGCTTGTGTCTGTGTCTGTGTGTGTGGTGTGTGCTTGTGTCTGTGTCTGTGTGTGTGGTGTGTACCTGTGTCTGTGTGTGTGGTGTGTGCTTGTGTCTGTGTGTGTGGTGTGTGCGTGTGCGTGTGTGTGTGGTGTGTGCGTGTGTCTCTGTGTGTGGTGTGTGCGTGTGTCTGTGTGTGTGGTGTGTGCCTGTGTCTGTGTGTGTGGTGTGTGCTTGTGTCTGTGTGTGTGGTGTGTGCTTGTGTCTGTGCGTTTGGTGTGTGCTTGTGTCTGTGTGTGTGGTGTGTGCTTGTGTCTGTGTCTGTGTGTGTGGTGTGTGCTTGTGTCTGTGTGTGTGGTGTGTGCTTGTGTCTGTGTCTGTGTGTGTGGTGTGTGCCTGTGTCTGTGTGTGTGGTGTGTGCTTGTGTCTGTGTGTGTGGTGTGTGCTTGTGTCTGTGTCTGTGTGTGTGGTGTGTGCTTGTGTGTGTGGTGTGTGCGTGTGTGTGTGTGGTGTGTGCTTGTGTCTGTGTGTGTGGTGTGTGCTTGTGTCTGTGTCTGTGTGTGTGGTGTGTGCGTGTGTGTGTGTGGTGTGTGCTTGTGTCTGTGTGTGTGGTGTGTGCTTGTGTCTGTGTCTGTTTGTGTGGTGTGTGCTTGTGTCTGTGTCTGTGTGTGTGGTGTGTGCTTGTGTCTGTGTGTGGTGTGTGCTTGTGTCTGTGTGTGGTGTGTGCTTGTGTCTGTGTGTGGTGTGTGCTTGTGTGTCTGTGTGTGGTGTGTGCTTGTGTCTCTGTGTGTGGTGTGTGCTTGTGTGTCTGTGTGTGGTGTGTGCTTGTGTCTCTGTGTGTGGTGTGTGCGTGTGTCTCTGTGTGTGGTGTGTGCGTGTGTCTGTGTGTGTGGTGTGTGCGTGTGTCTGTGTGTGTGGTGTGTGCTTGTGTCTGTGCGTGTGGTGTGTGCTTGTGTGTGTGGTGTGTGCGTGTGTCTGTGTGTGTTGTGTGTGCGTGTGTCTGTGTGTGTGGTGTGTGCTTGTGTCTGTGTGTGTGGTGTGTGCTTGTGTCTGTGTGTGTCGTGTGTGCTTGTGTCTGTGTGTGTTGTGTGTGGTGTGTGCTTGTGTGTGTGTGTGGTGTGTGCTTGTGTGTGTGTGGTGTGTGCTTGTGTGTGTGTGGTGTGTGCTTGTGTGTGTGGTGTGTGCTTGTGTCTGTGTGTGGTGTGTGCTCGTGTCAGTGTGTGTGGTGTGTGCTTGTGTCTGTGTGTGTGGTGTGTGCTTGTGTCTGTGTGTGTGGTGTGTGCTTGTGTCTGTGTCTGTGTGTGTGGTGTGTGCTTGTGTCTGTGTGTGGTGTGTGTGCTTGTGTGTGTGGTGTGTGTGCTTGTGTGTGTGGTGTGTGTTTGTGTGGTGTGTGCGTGTGTCTGTGTGTGTGGTGTGTGCGTGTGTCTGTGTGTGTGGTGTGTGCGTGTGTCTGTGTGTGTGGTGTGTGCGTGTGTCTGTGTGTGTGGTGTGTGCGTGTGTCTGTGTGTGTGGTGTGAGCTTGTGTCTGTGTGTGTTGTGTGTGGTGTGTGCTTGTGTGTGTGGTGTGTGCTTGTGTCTGTGTGTGTGGTGTGTGCTTGTGTGTGTGGTGTGTGCTTGTGTATGTGTGTGTGGTGTGTGCTTGTGCCTGTGTCTGTGTGTGTGGTGTGTGCTTGTGTCTGTGTGTGGTGTGTGCTCGTGTCAGTGTGTGTGGTGTGTGCTTGTGCGTGTGTGTGTGGTGTGTGCTTGTGTGCGTGTGTGTGGTGTGTGCTTGTGTGCGTGTGCGTGTGGTGTTGCTTGTGTTTGTGGTGTGTGCTTGTGTGTGTGTGTGTGGTGTGTGCTTGTGCGTGGGTGTGTGCCTGTGTGCGTGTGGTGTTGCTTGTGTTTGTGGTTTGTGCTTGTGTGTGTTTGTGTGTGGTGTGTGCTTGTGTCTGTGTGTGTGGTGTATGCTTGTGTCTGTGTGTGTGGTGTGTTCTTGTGTGTGTGGTGTGTGCGTGTGTGTGTGTGGTGTGTGCTTGTGTGTGTGGTGTGTGCTTGTGTGTGTGGTGTGTGCTTGTGTCTGTGGTGTGTGCTTGTGTCTGTGGTGTGTGCTTGTGTCTGTGTGTGTGGTGTGTGCTTGTGTGTGTGGCGTGTGCTTGTGTGTGTGGCGTGTGCTTGTGTCTGTGCGTGTGTTTGTGTCTGTGGTGTGTGCTGGTGTGTGTAGTCTGTGCTGGTGTGTGTAGTGTGTGCTTGTGTTTGTGGTGTGTGCTTGTGTGTGTGGTGTGTGTGTGTCTGTGTGTGTGGTGTGTGCTTGTGTGTGGTGTGTGTTTGTGTGGTGTGTGCGTGTGTCTGTGTGTGTGGTGTGTGCTTGTGTCTGTGTGTGTGGTGTGTGCTTGTGTCTGTGTGTGTGGTGTGTGCTTGTGTCTGTGTGTGTGGTGTGTGCTTGTGTCTGTGTCTGTGTGTGTGGTGTGTGCTTGTGTCTGTGTGTGGTGTGTGTGCTTGTGTGTGTGGTGTGTGTGCTTGTGTGTGTGGTGTGTGTTTGTGTGGTGTGTGCGTGTGTCTGTGTGTGTGGTGTGTGCGTGTGTCTGTGTGTGTGGTGTGTGCGTGTGTCTGTGTGTGTGGTGTGTGCGTGTGTCTGTGTGTGTGGTGTGTGCGTGTGTCTGTGTGTGTGGTGTGTGCGTGTGTCTGTGTGTGTGGTGTGAGCTTGTGTCTGTGTGTGTTGTGTGTGGTGTGTGCTTGTGTGTGTGGTGTGTGCTTGTGTCTGTGTGTGTGGTGTGTGCTTGTGTGTGTGGTGTGTGCTTGTGTATGTGTGTGTGGTGTGTGCTTGTGCCTGTGTCTGTGTGTGTGGTGTGTGCTTGTGTCTGTGTGTGTGGTGTGTGCTTGTGTCTGTGTCTGTGTGTGTGGTGTGTGCTTGTGTCTGTGTGTGGTGTGTGTGCTTGTGTGTGTGGTGTGTGTGCTTGTGTGTGTGGTGTGTGTTTGTGTGGTGTGTGCCTGTGTCTGTGTGTGTGGTGTGTGCTTGTGTCTGTGTGTGTGGTGTGTGCTTGTGTCTGTGTGTGTGGTGTGTGCTTGTGTCTGTGTGTGTGGTGTGTGCTTGTGTCTGTGTGTGTGGTGTGTGCTTGTGTCTGTGTGTGTGGTGTGTGCTTGTGTCTGTGTGTGTGGTGTGTGCTTGTGTCTGTGTGTGTGGTGTGTGCTTGTGTCTGTGTCTGTGTGTGTGGTGTGTGCTTGTGTCTGTGTGTGGTGTGTGTGCTTGTGTGTGTGGTGTGTGTGCTTGTGTGTGTGGTGTGTGTTTGTGTGGTGTGTGCGTGTGTCTGTGTGTGTGGTGTGTGCGTGTGTCTGTGTGTGTGGTGTGTGCGTGTGTCTGTGTGTGTGGTGTGTGCGTGTGTCTGTGTGTGTGGTGTGTGCGTGTGTCTGTGTGTGTGTGGTGTGAGCTTGTGTCTGTGTGTGTTGTGTGTGGTGTGTGCTTGTGTGTGTGGTGTGTGCTTGTGTCTGTGTGTGTGGTGTGTGCTTGTGTCTGTGTGTGTGGTGTGTGCTTGTGTGTGTGGTGTGTGCTTGTGTATGTGTGTGTGGTGTGTGCTTGTGCCTGTGTCTGTGTGTGTGGTGTGTGCGTGTGTCTGTGTGCGTGTGTCTGTGTGTGTGGTGTGTGCTTGTGTCTGTGTGTGTTGTGTGTGGTGTGTGCTTGTGTGTGTGTGGTGTGTGCTTGTGTGTGTGTGGTGTGTGCTTGTGTGTGTGTGGTGTGTGCTTGTGTGTGTGTGGTGTGTGCTTGTGTGTGTGTGGTGTGTGCTTGTGTGTGTGTGGTGTGTGCTTGTGTGTGTGTGGTGTGTGCTTGTGTGTGTGTGGTGTGTGCGTGTGTCTGTGTGTGTGGTGTGTGCGTGTGTCTGTGTGTGTGGTGTGTGCTTGTGTCTGTGTGTGTTGTGTGTGGTGTGTGCTTGTGTGTGTGTGGTGTGTGCTTGTGTTTGTAGTGTGTGCTTGTGTGTGTGGTGTGTGCTTGTGTGTGTGGTGTGTGCTTGTGTGTGTGGTGTGTGCTTGTGTGTGTGTGTGGTGTGTGCTTGTGTCTGTGTGTGGTGTGTGCTTGTGTGTGTTTGTGGTGTGTGCTTGTGTGTGTGGTGTGTGCTTGTGTCTGTGTCTGTGTGTGGTGTGTGCTTGTGTCTGTGTGTGTGGTGTGTGCTTGTGTGTGTGGTGTGTGCTTGTGTCTGTGTGTGTGGTGTGTGCTTGTGTCTGTGTGTGTGGTGTGTGTGCTTGTATGTGTGGTGTGTGTGCTTGTTTGTGTGGTGTGTGCGTGTGTCTGTGTGTGTGGTGTGTGCGTGTGTCTGTGTGTGTGGTGTGTGCGTGTGTCTGTGTGTGTGGTGTGTGTGTTGTGTGCTTGTGTCTGTGTGTGTTGTGTGTGGTGTGTGTATGGTGTGTGCTTGTGTGTGTTTGTGGTGTGTGCTTGTGTGTGTGGTGTGTGCTTGTGTGTGTGTGTGGTGTGTGCTTGTGTGTGTGTGTGGTGTGTGCTTGTGTGTGTGTGTGGTGTGTGCTTGTGTGTGTGTGGGGTGTGTGCTTGTGTCTGTGTGTGTGTGTGCTTGTGTCTGTGTGTGTGGTGTGTGCTTGTGTCTGTGTGTGTGGTGTGTGCTTGTGTCTGTGTGTGTGGTGTGTGCTTGTGTCTGTGTGTGTGGTGTGTGCTTGTGTCTGTGTGTGTGGTGTGTGTGCTTGTGTGTGTGGTGTGTGTGCTTGTTTGTGTTGTGTGCGTGTGTCTGTGTGTGTGGTGTGTGGTGTGTGCGTGTGTCTGTGTGTGTGGTGTGTGCGTGTGTGGTGTGTGCTTGTGTCTGTGTGTGTTGTGTGTGGTGTGTGTGGTGTGTGCTTGTGTGTGTTGTGTGTGGTGTGTGTGGTGTGTGCTTGTGTTTGTGGTGTGTGCTTGTGTTTGTAGTGTGTGCTTGTGTGTGTGGTGTGTGCTTGTGTGTGTGGTGTGTGCTTGTGTGTGTGTGTGTGGTGTGTGCTTGTGTCTTTGTCTGTGTGTGTGGTGTGTGCTTGTGTCTGTGTGTGCTTGTGTCTGTGTGTGGTGTGTGCTCGTGTCTGTATGTGTGGTGTGTGCTCGTGTCTGTGTGTGTGGTGTGTGCTCGTGTCTGTGTGTGTGGTGTGTGCGGTGTGTGCTTGTGTGCGTGTGGTGTTGCGTGTGCTTGTGTGTGTGTGTGGTGTGTGCTTGTGCGTGTGTGTGGTGTGCGTGCTTGTGTGCGTGTGGTGTTGCTTGTGTTTGGTGTGTGCTTGTGTGTGTGGTGTGTGCTTGTGTCTGTGTGTGTGGTGTGTGCTTGTGTCTGTGTGTGTGGTGTGTTCTTGTGTGTGTGTGTGTGGTGCGTGCTTGTGCGTGTGGGGTGTGGTGTGTGCTTGTGTGCGTGTGGTGTTGCTTGTGTTTGTGGTGTGTGCTTGTGTGTGTGGTGTGTGCTTATGTCTGTGTGTGGGGTGTGTGCTTGTGTCTGTGTGTGTGGTGTGTGCTTGTGTCTGTGTATGTGGTGTGTGCTTGTGTCTGTGTGTGTGGGGTGTGCTTGTGTGCGTGTGGTGTTGCTTTTGTGTGTGGTGTGTGCTTGTGTGTGTGGTGTGTGCTTGTGTGTGTGGTGTGTGCTTGTGTCTGTGTGTGTGGTGTGTGCTTGTGTCTGTGTGTGTGGTGTGTGCTTGTGTCTGTGTGTGTGGTGTGTGCTTGTGTCTGTGTGTTTGGTGTGTGCTTGTGTCTGTGTCTGTGTGTGTGGTGTATGCTTGTGTTTGTGTGAGGTGTGTTCTTGTGTGTGTGTGTTTGTGTGTGTGCTTGTGTTTGTGGTGTTGCTTGTGTGTGTGGTGTGTGCTTGTGTGTGTGGTGTGTGCTTGTGTCTGTGTATGGGGTGTGTACTTGTGTCTGTGCGTGTGGTGTGCGCTTGTGTCTGTGCGTGTGGTGTGCGCTTGTGTCTGTGCGTGTGGTGTGCGCTTGTGTCTGTGCGTGTGGTGTGCTTGTGTCTGTGCGTGTGGTGTGCGCTTGTGTCTGTGCGTGTGGTGTGTGCTTGTGTCTGTGTGTGTGTGTTGTGTGCTTGTGTGTGTGGTATGTGCTTGTGTCTGTGTGTGTTGTGTGGTGGCGTTTGTGTGTGTGATGTGTGGTGGTGTTTGTGTGTGTGATGTGTGCTGGTGTTTGTGTGTGTGTTTGTGTGTATGGTGTGTGTGGTGTGTCTGTGTGTGTGATGCATGTTTGTGTGTGTGTTGCGGGTTTGTGCCTGTGCCTGTGTGTGTGATGTTTGTTTGTGTCTGTGTCTGTGCCTGTGTGTGGTGTTTGCTTGTGTCTGTGCCTGTCTGTGGTGTTTGCTTGTGTTTGTGCCTGTGTGTGGTGTTTGCTTGAGCCTGTGCCTATGTGTGATGTGTGCTTGTGCCTGTGCCTGTGTGTGTGTGTAGGTTTGCATGTGTCTATGCCTGTGTGTGTGGGTGTGTGCTTGTGTCTGTGAATGTGTGTGTGGTGTTTGCTTGTGTGTGTGCCTGTGTGGTGTTGCTTTTTCCTGTGTGTGGTGAGTGCTTGTGTCTGTGCCTGTCTGTGGTGTTGCTTGTGCCTGTGTGTGCGGGTGTGGTTTGTGCTTGTGTGTGCTTGTGTCTGTGTGTGGGGTGTGTGCTTGTGTCTGTGTGTGGTGTGTGCTTGTGTCTGTGTCTGGGGTGTGTGCTTGTGTCTGTGTGTGGTGTGTGCGTGTGTCTGTGTGTGTGGTGTGTGCTTGTGTCTGTGTGTGTGGTGTGCTTGTGTGTGTATGTGTTTGTGTTGTGTGCTTGTGTTTGTGTTGTGTGCTTGTGTGTGTGTGGTGTATGGTGTGTGTGTGGTGTGTGCGTGTGTGTGTGGTGAGTGCTTTGTGTGTGTGGTGTGTGGGTGGGTGGGTTGTGTGTGTGTGGTGTGTGCTTGTGTGTGTGTGTGGTGTCTGTGTGTGTGGTGTGTGTGGCGTGTGTTTGTGTCTGTGGTGTGTTTGTGTCTGTGGTGTGTGCTGGTGTGTGTAGTCTGTGCTGGTGTGTGTAGTGTGTGCTTTAGTGTTGTGTGTGCTTGTGTGTGTGTGGTGTGTGCTTGTGTGTGTGTGGTGTGTGCTTGTGTCTGTGTGTGTGGTGTGTGCTTGTGTGTGTGGTGTGTGCTTGTGTGTGTTTTGTGTGCTTGTGTGTGCTTGTGTCTGTGTGAGTTATGTGCTGGTGTGTGTGGTGTGTGCTGTGTGTGGTGTGTACGTGTGGTGCGTGTTTGTGTGTGTGGTGTGTCTTTGTGTCTGTGCCTGTATGTGTGGTGTTTGCTTGTGTCTGTGTGTGGTGTTTGCTTGTGTCTGTGTGTGGTGTTTGCTTGTGTCTGTGCCTGTATGTGTGGTGTTTGCTTGTGCCTGTGCTTGTGTGTGCCTGTGTGTGGTGTGTGCTTGTGCCTGTGTGTGTGGTGTGTGCTTGTGTCTGTGTGTGTGGTGTGCTTGTGTGTGGATGTGTTTGTGTTGTGTGCTTGTATTTGTGTTGTGTGCTTGTGTGTGTGTGGTGTATGGTGTGTGTGTGTGTGGTGTGTGCTTGTGTCTGTGTGTGTGTGGTGTTTGCTTGTGTCTGTGCCTGTGTTTGTGTGTGGTGTTTGCTTGTGTCTGTTCCTGTGTGTGTGGTGTGTGCTTGTGTGTGTGGTGTATGCTTGTGTGTGTGGTGTGTGTGTGGTGTGTGCTTTTTTCTGTGTGTGTGCCGTGTGTGTGGTGTGTGTTTGTGTCTGTGTGTGTGGTGTGTGTCTGTGTGTGTGGTGTGTGTCTGTGTGTGTGGTGTGCGTTTGTGTCTGTGTGTGTGGTGTGTGTTTGTGTCTGTGTGTGGAGTGTGTTTGTGTCTGTGTGTGTGGTGTGTGTTTGTGTCTGTGTTTGTGTTGTGTGCTTGTGTTTGTGTTGTGTGCTTGTGTGTGTGTGGTGTGTGCGTGTGTGGCGTGTGTTTGTGCCCGTGGTGTGTTTGTGTCTGTGGTGTGTGCTGGTGTGTGTAGTCTGTGCTAGTGTGTGTAGTGTGTGCTTGTGTGTGTGTGGTGTGTGCTTGTGTGTGTGTGGTGTGTGCTTGTGTCTCTGTGTGTGGTGTGTGCTTGTGTCTCTGTGTGTGTGTGTGGTGTGTGTGGTGTGTGCTTGTGTGTGTGGTGTGTGCTTGTCTGTGCTTGTGTGTGTGGTGTGTGCTTGTCTGTGTGTGTGTGGTGTGTGCTTGTGTCTGTGTGGTGTGTGCTTGTCAGTGTGTGTGTGGTGTGTGCTTGTGTCTGTGTGTGTGGTGTGTGCTTGTGTCTGTGTGTGTTGTGTGCTTGTGTCTGTGTGTGTGGTGTGTGCTTGTGTCTGTGTGTGTGGTGTGTGCTTGTGTCTGTGTGTGTGGTGTTTGCTTGTGTGTGGGGTGTGTGGTGTGTACTTGTGTCTGTGTGTGGTGTGTGCCTGTGTGTGGTGTGTGCCTGTGTGTGGTGTGTGCCTGTGTGTGGGGTGTGCCTGTGTGTGGGGTGTGTGCGTGTGTGTGGGGCGTGTGTGCTTGTGTGTGTGGTGTGTGTTTGTGTGGTGTGTGCGTGTGTGGTGTGTGCTTGTGTCTGTGTGTGGTGTGTGCTTGTGTCTGTGTGTGTTGTGTGTGGTGTGTGCTTGTGTGTGTTTGTGGTGTGTGCTTCTGTTTGTGGTGTGTGCTTGTGTGTGTGTGGTGTATGGTGTGTGTGTGTGGTGTGTGCTTGTGTCTCAGTGTGTGTGGTGTTTGCTTGTGTCTGTGCCAGTGTTTGTGTGTGTGTGGTGTTTGCTTGTGTCTGTGACTGTGTGTGTGGTGTGTGCTTGTGTGTGTGGTGTATGCTTGTGTGTGTGGTGTGTGCTTTTGTCTGTGTGTGTGCCGTGTGTGTGGCGTGTGTTTGTGTCTGTGTGTTTGGTGTGTGTTTGTGTCTGTGTGTGTGGTGTGCATTTGTGTGTGTGTGTGGTGTGTGTTTGTGTCTGTGTGTGTTTGTGTCTGTGTGTGTGGTGTGTGCTTGTGTCTGAGTGTGGTGTGTGCTTGTGTGTGTGGTGTGCTTGTGGAGTGTGCTTGTGTGTGTTTGTGGTGTGTGCTTGTGTGTGTTTGTGGTGTGTGCTTGTGTGTGTTTGTGGTGTGCTTGTGTGTGTTTGTGGTGTGTGCTTGTGTGTGTTTGTGGTGTGTGCTTGTGTGTGTTTGTGGTGTGTGCTTGTGTGTCTGTGGTGTGTGCTTGTGTCTGTGTGTGTGTGTGTGTGGTGTGTGTGTGGTGTGTGCTTGTGTCTGTGTGTGTGGTGTGTGCGTGTGTCTGTGTGTGGTGTGTGCTTGTGTGTGTGTGGTGTGTGCTTGTGTGTGTGTGGTGTGTGCTTGTGTGTGTTTGTGGTGTGTGCGTGTGTCTGTAGTGTGTGCTTGTGTCTGTGTGTGTGTGTGTGTGGTGTGTGTGTGCGTGTGTGTGTGTGTGGTGTGTGTGTGTGTGGTGTGTGCTTGTGTGTGTTTGTGGTGTGTGCTTGTGTGTGTTTGTGGTGTGTGCTTGTGTGTCTGTGGTGTGTGCTTGTGTGTCTGTGGTGTGTGCTTGTGTCTGTGTGTGTGTGTGGTGTGTGTGTGTGTGTGTGTGGTGTGTGTGTGTGTGGTGTGTGCGTGTGTGTGTGTGTGCGTGTGTCTGTGTGTGTGGTGTGTGCGTGTGTCTGTGTGTGGTGTGTGCTTGTGTCTGTGTGTGTGGTGTGTGCGTGTGTCTGTGTGTGTGGTGTGTGCTTGTGTGTGTGTGGTGTGTGCTTGTGTGTGTGTGGTGTGTGCTTGTGTGTGTGTGTGGTGTGTGCTTGTGTGTGGTGTGTGCTTGTGTGTGTTTGTGGTGTGTGCTTGTGTGTGTTTGTGGTGTGTGCTTGTGTGTGTTTGTGGTGTGTGCTTGTGTGTGTTTGTGGTGTGTGCTTGTGTGTGTTTGTGGTGTGTGCTTGTGTCTGTGTGTGTGGTGTGTGCTTGTGTCTGTGTGTGTGTGGTGTGTGCTTGTGTCTGTGTATGTGGTGTGTGTGTGTGTTTGGTGTGTGTGCTTGTGTGTGTGGTGTGTGTTTGAGTGGTGTGTGCGTGTGTGTGTGTGTGTTGTGTGTGTGTGGTGTGTGCTTGTGTCTGTGTGTGTGGTGTGTGCTTGTGTCTGTGTCTGTGTGTGTGGTGTGTGCTTGTGTCTGTGTCTGTGTGTGTGGTGTGTGCTTGTGTCTGTGCGTGTGGTGTGTGCTTGTGTCTGTGTGTGTTGTGTGAGGTGTGTGCCTATGTGTGTTTGTGGTGTGTGCTTGTGTGTCTGTGGTGTGTGCTTGTGTGTGTGTGTGGTGTGTGTGTGTGTGGTGTGTGTGTGTGTGGTGTGTGTGTGTCTGGTGTATGGTGTGTGCGTGTGTGTGTGTGTGCGTGTGTGTGTGTGTGTGTGCGTGTGTGTGGTGTGTGTCTGTGTGTGTGGTGTGTGCGTGTGTCTGTGTGTGTGGTGTGTGTCTGTGTGTGTGGTGTGTGCTTGTGTCTGTGTGTGTGGTGTGTGCGTGTGTCTGTGTGTATGGTGTGTGCTTGTGTGTGTGTGGTGTGTGCTTGTCTGTGTGTGTGGTGTGTGCTTGTGTGTGTGGTGTGTGCTTGTGTGTGTTTGTGGTGTGTGCTTGTGGTGTGTGCTTGTGGTGTGTGCTTGTGTGTGTTTGTGGTGTGTGCTTGTGTGTGTTTGTGGTGTGTGCTTGTGTGTGTTTGTGGTGTGTGCTTGTGTGTGTTTGTGGTGTGTGCTTGTGTGTGTTTGTGGTGTGTGCTTGTGTGTGATTGTGGTGTGTGCTTGTGTCTGTGTGTGTGGTGTGTGCTTGTGTCTGTGTGTGTGGTGTGTGCTTGTGTCTGTGTGTGTGGTGTGTGCTTGTGTCTGTGTGTGTGGTGTGTGCTTGTGTCTGTGTGGTGTGTGCTTGTGTCTGTGTGTGTGGTGTGTGCTTGTGTCTGTGTGTGGTGTGTGTGTGTGTGGTGTGTGTGCTTGTGCGTGTGTTTGTGTGCTGTGTGTGTGGTGTGTGTGTGCTTGTGTCTGTGTGGTGTGTGTGTGCGTGGGTGTGTGCGTGTGTCTGTGTGTGTGGTGTGTGCGTGTGTGTGTGGTGTGTGCGTGTGTCTGTGTGTGTGGTGTGTGCGTGTGTCTGTGTGTGTGGTGTGTGCGTGTGTCTGTGTGTGTGGTGTGTGCTTGGGTGTGTGCGTGTGTCTGTGTGTGTGGTGTGTGCTTGTGTGTGTGTGTGGTGTGTGCTTGTGTCTGTGTCTGTGCGTGTGGTGTGTGCTTGTGTCTGTGTCTGTGCGTGTGGTGTGTGCTTGTGTCTGTGTCTGTGCGTGTGGTGTGTGCTTGTGTCTGTGTCTGTGCGTGTGGTGTGTGCTTGTGTCTGTGTCTGTGCGTGTGGTGTGTGCTTGTGTCTGTGCGTGTGGTGTGTGCTTGTGTCTGTGCGTGTGGTGTGTGCTTGTGTCTGTGCGTGTGGTGTGTGCTTGTGTCTGTGCGTGTGGTGTGTGCTTGTGTCTGTGCGTGTGGTGTGTGCTTGTGTCTGTGCGTGTGGTGTGTGCTTGTGTCTGTGTCTGTGCGTGTGGTGTGTGCTTGTGTCTGTGTCTGTGTGTGTGGTGTGTCTGTGTCTGTGTGTGCGGTGTGTGCTTGTGTCTGTGTCTGTGTGTGTGGTGTCTGCTTGTGTCTGTGTGTGTGGTGTGTGCTTGTGCCACTGTGTGTGGTGTGTGCTTGTGCCTGTGTGTGTGGTGTGTGCTTGTGCCTGTGTGTGGTGTGTGTGCTTGTGCCTGTGTGTGCTTGTGTCTGTGTGTGGTGTGTGTGCTTGTGTGTGTTTGGAGTGTGTGTTTGTGTGGTGTGTGTGTGTCTGGAGTGTGGTGTGTGGTGTGTGTTTGTGTGGTGTGTGGTGTGTGTGTGTCTGGAGTGTGGTGTGTGGTGTGTGTTTGTGTGGTGTGTGGTGTGTGTTTGTGTGGTGTGTGTGGGTGTGTGTTTGTGTGGTGTGTGCGTGTGTCTGTGTGTGGTGTGTGCTTGTGTGTGTCGTGTGTGCTTGTGTGTGTGTTGTGTGCTTGTGTCCGTGTGTGTTGTGTGTGGTGTTTGCTTGTGTGTGTTTGTGGTGTGTGCTTGTGTGTGTTTGTGGTGTGTGCTTGTGGGTGTTTGTGGTGTGTCCTTGTGTCTGTGTTTGTGGTGTGTGCTTGTGTCTGTGTGTGTGGTGTGTGCTTGTGTCTGTGTGTGTGGTGTGTGCTTGTGTCTGTGTGTGTGGTGTGTGCTTGTGTCTGTGTGTGTGGTGTGTGCTTGTGTCTGTGTGTGTGGTGTGTGCTTGTGTCTGTGTGTGGTGTGTGTGTGTGTGGTGTGTGTGCTTGTGCGTGTGTTTGTGTGCTGTGTGTGTGGTGTGTGTGTGCTTGTGTCTGTGTCTGTGTGTGTGTGGTGTGTGCGTGTGTCTGTGTGTGTGGTGTGTGCTTGTGTCTGTGTGTGTGGTGTGTGCTTGTGTCTGTGCGTGTGGTGTGTGCTTGTGTCTGTGCGTGTGGTGTGTGCTTGTGTCTGTGTCTGTGCGTGTGGTGTGTGCTTGTGTCTGTGCGTGTGGTGTGTGCTTGTGTCTGTGCGTGTGGTGTGTGCTTGTGTCTGTGCGTGTGGTGTGTGCTTGTGTCTGTGCGTGTGGTGTGTGCTTGTGTCTGTCTGTGTGGTGTGTGCTTGTGTCTGTGCGTGTGGTGTGTGCTTGTGTCTGTGTCTGTGTGTGTGGTGTGTCTGTGTCTGTGTGTGCGGTGTGTGCTTGTGTCTGTGTCTGTGTGTGTGGTGTGTGCTTGTGTCTGTGTGTGTGGTGTGTGCTTGTGCCTCTGTGTGTGGTGTGTGCTTGTGCCTGTGTGTGTGGTGTGTGCTTGTGCCTGTGTGTGGTGTGTGTGCTTGTGTCTGTGTGTGGTGTGTGTGCTTGTGTGTGTTTGGAGTGTGTGTTTGTGTGGTGTGTGTGTGTGGTGTGTGTTTGTGTGGTGTGTGTTTGTGTGGTGTGTGTGGTTGTGTGTTTGTATGGTGTGTGCGTGTGTGGTGTGTGCTTGTGTGTGTGGTGTGTGCTTGTGAGTGTGTTGTGTGGTTGTGTCCGTGTGTGTTGTGTGTGGTGTTTGCTTGTGTGTGTTTGTGGTGTGTGATTGTGTGTGTTTGTGGTGTGTGCTTGTGTGTCTGTGGTGTGTGCTTGTGTCTGTGTGTGGTGGGTGTGTGTGTGTGTGTGGTGTGTGCGTGTGTGTGTGTGGTGTGTGCGTGTGTGTGTGTGGTGTGTGCGTGTGTGTGTGTGGTGTGTCCGTGTGTGGTGTGTGTGTGTGCGTGTGTGTGTGGTGTGTGCGTGGGTGTGTGGTGTGTGCGTGTGTCTGTGTGTGTGGTGTGTGCTTGTGTCTGTGTGTGTGGTGTGTGCGTGTGTCTGTGTGTGTGGTGTGTGCTTGTGTGTGTGTGTGGTGTGTGCTTGTGTGTGTGTGTGGTGTGTGCTTGTGTGTGTTTGTGGTGTGTGCTTGTGTGTGTTTGTGGTGTGTGTTTGTGGTGTGTGCTTGTGTGTGTTTGTGGTGAGTGCTTGTGTGTGTTTGTGGTGTGTGCTTGTGTCTGTGTTTGTGGTGTGTGCTTGTGTCTGTGTGTGTGGTGTGTGCTTGTGTCTGTGTGTGTGGTGTGTGCTTGTGTCTGTGTGTGTGGTGTGTGCTTGTGTCTGTGTGTGTGGTGTGTGCTTGTGTCTGTGTGTGGTGTGTGTGTGTGTGTGTGGTGTGTGTGCTTGTGCGTGTGTTTGTGTGCTGTGTGTGTGGTGTGTGTGTGCTTGTGTCTGTGTGTGTGTGGTGTGTGCGTGTGTCTGTGTGTGTGGTGTGTGCTTGTGTCTGTGTCTGTGCGTGTGGTGTGTGCTTGTGTCTGTGTCTGTGCGTGTGGTGTGTGCTTGTGTCTGTGTCTGTGCGTGTGGTGTGTGCTTCTGTCTGTGTCTGTGCGTGTGGTGTGTGCTTGTGTCTGTGCGTGTGGTGTGTGCTTGTGTCTGTGCGTGTGGTGTGTGCTTGTGTCTGTGCGTGTGGTGTGTGCTTGTGTCTGTGCGTGTGGTGTGTGCTTGTGTCTGTGCGTGTGGTGTGTGCTTGTGTCTGTGCGTGTGGTGTGTGCTTGTGTCTGTGTGTGTGGTGTGTGCTTGTGTCTGTGTCTGTGCGTGTGGTGTGTGCTTGTGTCTGTGTCTGTGTGTGTGGTGTGTGCTTGTGCCTGTGTGTGTGGTGTGTGCTTGTGTCTGTGTGTGTGGTGTGTGCTTGTGTCTGTGCGTGTGGTGTGTGCTTGTGTCTGTGTCTGTGTGTGCGGTGTGTGCTTGTGTGTTTGGTGTGTGCTTGTGTCTGTGTGTGTGGTGTGTTCTTGTGCCTCTGTGTGTGGTGTGTACTTGTGCCTGTGTGTGTGGTGTGTGCTTGTGCCTGTGTGTGTGCTTGTGTCTGTGTGTGGTGTGTGTGCTTGTGTGTGTTTGGAGTGTGTGTTTGTGTGGTGTGTGGTGTGTGTGTGTGGAGTGTGTGTTTGTGTGGTGTGTGGTGTGTGTTTGTGTGGTGTGTGGTGTGTGTTTGTGTGGTGTGTGTGGGTGTGTGTTTGTGTGGTGTGTGTGGGTGTGTGTTTGTGTGGTGTGTGCGTGTGTCTGTGTGTGGTGTGTGCTTGTGTGTGTGGTGTGTGCTTGTGTGTGTGTTGTGTGCTTGTGTCCGTGTGTGTTGTGTGTGGTGTTTGCTTGTGTGTGTTTGTGGTGTGTGCTTGTGTGTGTTTGTGGTGTGTGCTTGTGTGTGTTTGTGGTGTGTGCTTGTGTGTGTTTGTGGTGTGTGCTTGTGTGTGTTTGTGGTGTGTGCTTGTGTGTGCTTGTGTGTGTGTGTGCTTGTGTGTGTGTGTGGTGTGTGTGTGTGTGGTGTGTGCGTGTGTGTGTGTGCATGTGTCTGCGTGTGTGGTGTGTGCGTGTGTCTGTGTGTGTGGTGTGTGCTTGTGTCTGTGTGTGTGGTGTGTGCGTGTGTCTGTGTGTGTGTGTGTGGTGTGTGCTTGTATGTGTGTGTGTGGTGTGTGCTTGTGTGTGTGTGGTGTGTGCTTGTGTGTGTGTGTGGTGTGTGCTTGTGTGTGTGTCGTGTGTGCTTGTGTGTGTGTGTGGTGTGTGCTTGTGTGTGTTTGTGGTGTGTGCTTGTGTGTGTTTGTGGTGTGTGTTTGTGTGTGTTTGTGGTGTGTGCTTGTGTGTGTTTGTGGTGTGTGCTTGTGTGTGTTTGTGGTGTGTGCTTGTGTGTGTTTGTGGTGTGTGCTTGTGTGTGTTTGTGGTGTGTGCTTGTGGGTGTTTGTGGTGTGTGTGGTGTGTGTTTGTGTGGTGTGTGCTTGTGTCTGTGTGTGTGGTGTGTGCTTGTGTCTGTGCGTGTGGTGTGTGCTTGTTTCTGTGTCTGTGTGTGTGGTGTGTGCTTGTTTCTGTGTCTGTGTGTGTGGTGTGTGCTTGTGTCTGTGCGTGTGGTGTGTGCTAGTGTCTGTGCGTGTGGTGTGTGCTAGTGTCTGTGCGTGTGGTGTGTGCTTGTGTCTGTGCTTGTGTGTGTTTGTGGTGTGTGCTTGTGTCTGTGTCTGTGCGTGTGGTGTGTGCTTGTGTCTGTGTGTGTGGTGTGTGCTTGTGTCTGTGTGTGTGGTGTGTGCTTGTGTCTGTGTGTGGTGTGTGTGTGTGTGCTTGTGTGTGTGTTTGTGTGCTATGTGTGTGTTTGTGTGTGCTTGTGTCTGTGTGGTGTGTGCGTGTGTCTGTGTGTGTGGTGTGTGCTTGTGTCTGTGTGTGTGGTGTGTGCTTGTGTCTGTGTCTGTGCGTGTGGTGTGTGCTTGTGTCTGTGCGTGTGGTGTGTGCTTGTGTCTGTGCGTGTGGTGTGTGCTTGTGTCTGCGTGTGGTGTGTGCTTGTGTCTGTGCGTGTGGTGTGTGCTTGTGTCTGTGTGTGTGGTGTGTGCTTGTGTCTGTGTGTGTGGTGTGTGCTTGTGTCTGTGTGTGTGGTGTGTGCTTGTGTCTGTGTCTGTGTGTGTGGTGTGTGCTTGTGTCTGTGCGTGTGGTGTGTGCTTGTGTCTGTGCGTGTGGTGTGTGCTTGTGTCTGTGCGTGTGGTGTGTGCTTGTGTCTGTGCGTGTGGTGTGTTCTTGTGTCTGTGTCTGTGTGTGTGGTGTGTGCTTGTGTCTCTGTGTGTGGTGTGTGCTTGTGTGCTTGTGTCTGTGTGGTGTGTGCTTGTGTGCTTGTGTCTGTGTGTGTGGTGTATGCTTGTGTCTGTGTGTGATGTGTGTGCTTGTGTGTGTGGTGTGTGTGGTGTGTGTGCTTGTGTGTGTGGTGTGTGTTTGTGTGGTGTGTGCGTCTGTCTGTGTTTGTGTGGTGTGTGCTTGTGTGTGTTTGTGTGGTGTGTGCGTCTGTCTGTGTGTGTGGTGTGTGCGTGTGTCTGTGTGTGTGGTGTGTGCGTGTGTCTGTGTGTGTTGTGTGTGGTGTTTGCTTGTGTGTGTTTGTGGTGTGTGCTTGTGTGTGTTTGTGGTGTGTGCTTGTGTGTGTTTGTGGTGTGTGCTTGTGTGTGTTTGTGGTGTGTGCTTGTGTGTGTTTGGTGTGTGCTTGTGTGTGTTTGTGGTGTGTGGTTGTGTTTGTGGTGTGTGCTTGTGTCTGTGTTTGTGGTGTGTGCTTGTGTCTGTGTCTGTGTGTGTGGTGTGTGCTTGTGTCTGTGTCTGTGTGTGTGGTGTGTGCTTGTGTGTGGGTGTGTGGGTGTGTGTTTGTGTGTGTGTATGTGGTGTGTGCTTGTGTCTGTGTGTGTGGTGTGTGCTTGTGTCTGTGTGTGGTGTGTGCGTCTGTCTGTGTGTGTTGTGTGTGGTGTGTGCGTGTGAGTGTTTGTGCTGTGTGCTTGTGTGTGTTTGTGGTGTGTGCTTGTGTGTGTTTGTGGTGTGTGCTTATGTTTGTGGTGTGTGCTTGTGTCTGTGCGTGTGGTGTGTGCTTGTGTCTGTGCGTGTGGTGTGTGCTTGTGTCTGTGCGTGTGGTGTGTGCTTGTGTCTGTGCGTGTGGTGTGTGCTTGTGTCTGTGCGTGTGGTGTGTGCTTGTGTCTGTGTGTGTGGTGTGTGCTTGTGTCTGTGTGTGGTGTGTGCTTGTGTCTGTGTGTGTGGTGTGTGCTTGTGTCTGTGTGTGTGGTGTGTGCTTGTGTCTGTGTGTGGTGTGTGTGCTTGTTTGTGTGGTGTGTGCGTGTGTCTGTGTGTGTGTGGTGTGTGCGTGTGTCTGTGTGTGTGGTGTGTGCTTGTGTGTGTGGTGTGTGCGTGTGTCTGTGTGTGTGGTGTGTGCTTGTGTCTGTGTGTGGGGTGTGTGCTTGTGTCTGTGTGTGGTGTGTGTGTGTGGTGTGTGTGGTGTGTGTGTGGTGTGTGTTTGTGTGGTATGTACGTGTGTGTGGTGTGTGTTTGTGTGGTGTGTGCGTGTGTGTGTGTGTGGTGTGTGCGTGTGTCTGTGTGTATGGTGTGTGTGTGGTGTGTGCTTGTGCCTGTGTGTGTTGTGTGTGGTGTGTGCTGTTGTGTGTGGTGTGTGCTTGTGTGTGTGGTGTGTGTTTGTGTGGTGTGTGCGTGTGTGTGGTGTGTGTTTGTGTGGTGTGTGTGTGTGTGGTGTGTGTCTGTGTGTGGTGTGTGCGTGTGTGTGGTGTGTGCGTGTGTGTGGTGTGTGCTTGTGTCTGTGTGGGTTGTTTGCTTGTGTGTGTTTGTGCTGTGTGCTTGTGTGTGTTTGTGCTGTGTGCTTGTGTGTGTTTGTGCTGTGTGCTTGTGTGTGTTTGTGCTGTGTGCTTGTGTGTGTTTGTGCTGTGTGCTTGTGTGTGTTTGTGGTGTGTGCTTGTGTGTGTTTGTGGTGTGTGCTTGTCTGTGCGTGTGGTGTGTGCTTGTGTCTGTGCGTGTGGTGTGTGCTTGTGTCTGTGCGTGTGTTGTGTGCTTGTGTCTGTGCGTGTGGTGTGTGCTTGTGTCTGTGCGTGTGGTGTGTGCTTGTGTCTGTGCGTGTGGTGTGTGCTTGTGTCTGTGCGTGTGATGTGTGCTTGTGTCTGTGCGTGTGGTGTGTGCTTGTGTCTGTGTCTATGTGTGTGGTGTGTGCTTGTGTCTGTGTGTGTGGTGTGTGCTTGTGTCTGTGTCTGTGTGTGTGGTGTGTGCTTGTGTCTGTGCGTGTGGTGTGTGCTTGTGTCTGTGCGTGTGGTGTGTGCTTGTGTCTGTGCGTGTGGTGTGTGCTTGTGTCTGTGTGTGTGGTGTATGCTTGTGTCTGTGCGTGTGGTGTGTGGTGTGTGCTTGTGTCTGTGCGTGTGGTTTGTGGTGTGTGCTTGTGTCTGTGTGTGTGGTGTGTGCTTGTGTCTGTGTGTTTGGTGTGTGCTTGTGTCTGTGTCTGTGTGTGTGGTGTGTGCTTGTGTCAGTGTGTGTGGTGTGTGCTTGTGTCTGTGTGTGTGGTGTGTGCTTGTGTCTGTGTGTGTGGTGTGTGCGCTTGTGTGTGTGGTGTGTGCGCTTGTGTGTTTGGTGTGTGTTTGTGTCGTGTGTGCGTGTGCCTGTGTGTGTGGTGTGTGCTTGTGTGTATGGTGTGTGCTTGTGTCTGTGTGTGTTGTGTGTGGTGTGTGCTTGTGTGTATTTGTGGTTTGTGCTTGTGTGTGTTTGTGGTGTGTGCTTGTGTGTGTTTGTGGTGTGTGCTTGTGTGTGTTTGTGGTGTGTGCTTGTGTGTGTTTGTGCTGTGTGCTTGTGTGTGTTTGTGCTGTGTGCTTGTGTGTGTTTGTGCTGTGTGCTTGTGTGTGTTTGTGCTGTGTGCTTGTGTGTGTTTGTGCTGTGTGCTTGTGTGTGTTTGTGCTGTGTGCTTGTGTGTGTTTGTGCTGTGTGCTTGTGTGTGTTTGTGGTGTGTGCTTGTCTGTGCGTGTGGTGTGTGCTTGTGTCTGTGCGTGTGGTGTGTGCTTGTGTCTGTGCGTGTGGTGTGTGCTTGTGTCTGTGCGTGTGGTGTGTGCTTGTGTCTGTGCGTGTGGTGTGTGCTTGTGTCTGTGCGTGTGGTGTGTGCTTGTGTCTGTGTCTGTGCGTGTGGTGTGTGTCTGTGTCTGTGCGTGTGGTGTGTGTCTGTGTCTGTGCGTGTGTTGTGTGCTTGTGTCTGTGCGTGTGGTGTGTGCTTGTGTCTGTGTGTGTGGTGTGTGCTTGTGTCTGTGCGTGTGGTGTGTGCTTGTGTCTGTGCGTGTGGTGTGTGCTTGTGTCTGTGCGTGTGATGTGTGCTTGTGTCTGTGCGTGTGGTGTGTGCTTGTGTCTGTGTCTATGCGTGTGGTGTGTGCTTGTGTCTGTGTGTGGTGTGTGCTTGTGTCTGTGTCTGTGTGTGTGGTGTGTGCTTGTGTCTGTGCGTGTGGTGTGTGCTTGTGTCTGTGCGTGTGGTGTGTGCTTGTGTCTGTGCGTGTGGTGTGTGCTTGTGTCTGTGCGTGTGGTGTGTGCTTGTGTCTGTGCGTGTGGTGTATGCTTGTGTCTGTGCGTGTGGTATGTGGTGTGTGCTTGTGTCTGTGTCTGTGGTGTGTGGTGTGTGCTTGTGTCTGTGTGTTTGGTGTGTGCTTGTGTCTGTGTCTGTGTGTGTGGTGTGTGCTTGTGTCAGTGTGTGTGGTGTGTGCTTGTGTCTGTGTGTGTGGTGTGTGCTTGTGTCTGTGTGTGTGGTGTGTGCTTGTGTCTGTGTGTGTGGTGTGTGCGCTTGTGTGTGTGGTGTGTGTTTGTGTCGTGTGTGCGTGTGCCTGTGTGTGTGGTGTGTGTTTGTGTCGTGTGTGCGTGTGCCTGTGTGTGTGGTGTGTGCTTGTGTGTGTGGTGTGTGCTTGTGTCTGTGTGTGTTGTGTGTGGTGTGTGCTTGTGTGTATTTGTGGTTTGTGCTTGTGTGTGTTTGTGGTGTGTGCTTGTGTGTGTTTGTGGTGTGTGCTTGTGTGTGTTTGTGGTTTGTGCTTGTGTGTGTTTGTGGTGTGTGCTTGTGTGTGTTTGTGGTGTGTGCTTGTGTGTGTGTTTGTGGTGTGTGCTTGTGTGTGTGTTAGTGGTGTGTGCTTGTGTGTGTTTGTGGTGTGTGCTTGTGTGTGTTTGTGGTGTGTGCTTGTGTGTGATTGTGGTGTGTGCTTGTGTCTGTGTGTGTGGTGTGTGCTTGTGTCTGTGTGTGTGGTGTGTGCTTGTGTCTGTGTGTGTGGTGTGTGCTTGTGTCTGTGTGTGTGGTGTGTGCTTGTGTCTGTGTGTGTGGTGTGTGCTTGTGTCTGTGTGTGTGGTGTGTGCTTGTGTCTGTGTGTGTGGTGTGTGCTTGTGTCTGTGTGTGGTGGGTGTGTGTGTGTGTGTGGTGTGTGTGCTGGTGTGTGTGGTGTGTGTTTGTGTGGTGTGTGTGGTGTGTGTTTGTGTGGTGTGTGTGGTGTCTGTGTGTGTGGTGTGTGCGTGTGTGTGTGTGGTGTGTGCGTGTGTCTGTGTGTGTGGTGTGTGCGTGTGTGTGGTGTGTGCTTGTGTCTGTGTGTGTTGTGTGTGGTGTGTGCTTGTGTGTGTGGTGTGTGTTTGTGTGGTGTGTGCGTGTGTGTGGTGTGTGTTTGTGTGGTGTGTGCGTGTGTGTGTGTGTGGTGTGTGTCTGTGTCTGTGCGTGTGGTGTGTGCTTGTGTCTCTGTGTGTGGTGTGTGCTTGTGTCTGTGTGTGTGGTGTGTGCTTGTGTCTGTGCGTGTGGTGTGTGCTTGTGTCTGTGTGTGTGGTGTGTGTCTGTGTCTGTGCGTGTGGTGTGTGTCTGTGTCTGTGCGTGTGGTGTGTGCTTGTGTCTGTGCGTGTGGTGTGTCTCTGTGTCTGTGCGTGTGGTGTGTGCTTGTGTCTGTGTCTGTGCGTGTGGTGTGTGCTTGTGTCTGTGCGTGTGGTGTGTGCTTGTGTCTGTGCGTGTGGTGTGTGCTTGTGTCTGTGCGTGTGGTGTGTGTTTGTGTCTGTGTGTGTTGTGTGAGGTGTGTGCCTGTGTGTGTTTGTGGTGTGTGCTTGTGTGTGTTTGTGGTGTGTGCTTGTGTGTGTGGTGTGTGCTTGTGCCTGTGTGTGGTGTGTGCTTGTGCCTGTGTGTGTTGTGTGCTTGTGTCTGTGTGTGTGGTGTGTGCTTGTGTCTGTGTGTGTGGTTTGTGCTTGTGTCTGTGTGTGTGGTGTGTGCTTGTGTCTGTGTGTGTGGTGTGTGCTTGTGTCTGTGTGTGTGGTGTGTGCTTGTATCTGTGTGTGTGGTGTGTGCTTGTATCTGTGTCTGTGGTGTGTGCTTGTGTCTGTGTGTGGTGTGTGCATGTGTCTGTGTTCGGTGTGTGCTTGTGTCTGTGTGTGGTGTGTGCTTGTGCCTGTGTGTGGTGTGTGCTTGTGTCTGCGTGTGTGGTGTGTGCTTGTGTGTGTTTGTGTTTGTGGTGTGTGTATGTGTTTGTGGTGTGTGCTTGTTTTTGTGTTGTGTGCTTGTGTTTGTGTTGTGTGCCTGTGTGTGTGGTGTGTGCGTGTGTGGGTGTGTGGTGTGTGTGGTGTGTGCTTGTGTGTGTGGTGTGTGCTTGTGTGTGTTTTGTGTGCTTGTGTGTGCTTGTGTGTGCTTGTGTCTGTGTGTGTTGTGTGTGGTGTGTGCTTGTGTCTGTGGGTGTTGTGTGTGCTTGTGTGTGGTGTGTGCTTGTGTGTGGTGTGTGCTTGTGTCTGTGTGTGTGGTGTGTGCTTGTGTCTGTGTGCGGTGTGTGCTTGTGTCTGTGTGTGTGGTGTGTGCTTGTGTCTGTGTTTGTGGTGTGTGCTTGTGTCTGTGTTTTTGGTGTGTGTGTGGTGTGTGTTGTGTGTGGTGTGTGCTTGTGTGTGTTTGTGGTGTGTGCTTGTGTGTGTGGTGTGTGCTTGTGTCTGTGTCTGTGTGTGTGGTGTGTGCTTGTGTCTGTGTGTGTGGTGTGTGCTTGTGTCTGTGTGTCTGGTGTGTGCTTGTGTCTGTGTGTGTGGTGTGTGCTTGTGTCTGTGTGTGTGGTGTGTGCTTGTGTCTGTGTGTGTGGTGTGTGCTTGTGTCTTTGTGTGTGGTGTGTGCTTGTGTCTGTGTGTGGTGTGTGTGCTTGTGTGTGTGGTGTGTGTGCTTGTGTGTGTGGTGTGTGTGTGATTGTGTGTTTGTGTGCATGTGTCTGTGTTTGTGGTGTGTGCTTGTGTCTGTGTGTGTTGTGTGTGGTGTGTGCTTGTGTGTGTTTGTGGTGTGTGCTTGTGTGTGTTTGTGGTGTGTGCTTGTGTGTGTTTGTGGTGTGTGCTTGTGTTTGTGGTGTGTGCTTGTGTTTGTGGTGTGTGCTTGTGTGTGTGGTGTGTGCTTGTGTATGTGGTGTGTGCTTGTGTGTGTGGTGTGTGCTTGTGTCTGTGTGTGCGGTGTGTGCTTGTGTCTGTGTGTGTGGTGTGTGCTTGTGTCTGTGTGCGGTGTGTGCTTGTGTCTGTGTGTGTGGTGTGTGCTTGTGTCTGTGTTTGTGGTGAGTGCTTGTGTCTGTGTTTTTGGTGTGTGTGTGGTGTGTGCTTGTGTCTGTGTGTGTTGTGTGTGGTGTGTGCTTGTGTGTGTTTGTGGTGTGTGCTTGTGTGTGTTTGTGGTGTGTGCTTGTGTTTGTGGTGTGTGTCTGTGTGTGTGGTGTGTGCTTGTGTGTGTGGTGTGTGTGTTTGTGTGTGTGTGGTGTGTGTGCTTGTGTGTGTGCTTGTGTGTTTGTGTGGTGTGTGCGTGTGTCTGTGTTTGTGGTGTGTGCTTGTGTCTGTGTGTGGTGTGTGCTTGTGTGTGTTTGTGGTGTGTGCTTGTGTGTGTTTGTGGTGTGTGCGTGTGTTTGTGGTGTGTGCTTGTGTTTGTGGTGTGTGCTTGTGTGTGTGGTGTGTGCTTGTGTATGTGGTGTGTGCTTGTGTGTGTGGTGTGTGCTTGTGTCTGTGTGTGCGGTGTGTGCTTGTGTCTGTGTGTGTGGTGTGTGCGTGTGTGTGTGTATGGTGTGTGCGTGTGTCTGTGTGTGTGGTGTTTGCGTGTGTGTGGTGTGTGCTTGTGTCGTTGTGTGTGGTGTGTTCTTGTGTGTGTTTGTGCTGTGTGCTTGTTTGTGTTTGTGGTGTGTGCTTGTGTGTGTTTGTGGTGTGTGCTTGTGTGTGTTTGTGGTGTGTGCTTGTCTGTGCGTGTGGTGTGTGCTTGTGTCTGTGCGTGTGGTGTGTGCTTGTGTCTGTGCATGTGGTGTGTGCTTGTGTCTGTGCGTGTGGTGTGTGCTTGTGTCTGTGCGTGTGATGTGTGCTTGTGTCTGTGCGTGTGGTGTGTGCTTGTGTCTGTGTCTGTGCGTGTGGTGTGTGTCTGTGTCTGTGCGTGTGGTGTGTGCTTGTGTCTGTGCGTGTGGTGTGTGCTTGTGTCTGTGCGTGTGGTGTGTCTCTGTGTCTGTGCGTGTGGTGTGTGCTTGTGTCTGTGTCTGTGCGTGTGGTGTGTGCTTGTGTCTGTGTCTGTGCGTGTGGTGTGTGCTTGTGTCTGTGTGTGTGGTGTGTGCTTGTGTCTGTGTGTGTGGTGTGTGCTTGTGTCTGTGCGTGTGGTGTGTGCTTGTGTCTGTGCGTGTGGTGTGTGCTTGTGTCTGTGCGTGTGGTGTGTGCTTGTGTCTGTGCGTGTGGTGTGTGCTTGTGTCTGTGCGTGTGGTGTGTGCTTGTGTCTGTGCGTGTGGTGTGTGCTTGTGTCTGTGCGGGTGGTGTGTGGTGTGTGCTTGTGTCTGTGCGTGTGGTGTGTGGTGTGTGCTTGTGTCTGTGTCTGTGGTGTGTGGTGTGTGCTTGTGTCTGTGTTTTTGTGTGTGCTTGTGTCTGTGTCTGTGTGTGTGGTGTGTGCTTGTGTCTGTGTGTGTGGTGTGTGCTTGTGTCTGTGTGTGTGGTGTGTGCTTGTGTCTGTGTGTGTGGTGTGTGCGCTTGTGTGTGTGGTGTGTGCGCTTGTGTGTGTGGTGTGTATTTGTGTCGTGTGTGCGTGTGCCTGTGTGTGTGGTGTGTGCTTGTGTGTGTGGTGTGTGCTTGTGTCTGTGTGTGTTGTGTGTGGTGTGTGCTTGTGTGTATTTGTGGTTTGTGCTTGTGTGTGTTTGTGGTGTGTGCTTGTGTGTGTTTGTGGTGTGTGCTTGTGTGTGTTTGTGGTGTGTGCTTGTGTTTGTGGTGTGTGCTTGTGTCTGTGTTTGTGGAGTGTGCTTGTGTCTGTGTGTGTGGTGTGTGCTTGTGTCTGTGTGTGTGGTGTGTGCTTGTGTCTGTGTGTGTGGTGTGTGCTTGTGTCTGTGTGTGGTGTGTGTGTGTGTGTGTGTGGTGTGTGTTTGTGTGGTGTGTGCGTGTGTGTGTGTATGTGGTGTGTGCGTGTGGTGTGTGCGTGTGTCTGTGCGTGTGGTGTGTGCTTGTGTCTGCGTGTGGTGTATGCTTGTGTCTGTGCGTGTGGTGTGCGGTGTGTGCTTGTGTCTGTGCGTGTGGTGTGTGCTTGTGTCTGTGCGTGTGGTGTGTGGTGTGTGCTTGTGTCTGTGTCTGTGGTGTGTGGTGTGTGCTTGTGTCTGTGTGTTTGGTGTGTGCTTGTGTCTGTGTGTGTGGTGTGTGCTTCTGTCTGTGTGTGTGGTGTGTGCTTGTGTCTGTGTCTGTGTGTGTGGTGTGTGCTTGTGTCTGCGTGTGGTGTATGCTTGTGTCTGTGCGTGTGGTGTGCGGTGTGTGCTTGTGTCTGTGCGTGTGGTGTGTGCTTGTGTCTGTGCGTGTGGTGTGTGGTGTGTGCTTGTGTCTGTGTCTGTGCTGTGTGGTGTGTGCTTGTGTCTGTGTGTTTGGTGTGTGCTTGTGTCTGTGTGTGTGGTGTGTGCTTGTGTCTGTGTGTGTGGTGTGTGCTTGTGTCTGTGTGTGTGGTGTGTGCTTGTGTCTGTGTCTGTGTGTGTGGTGTGTGCTTGTGTCTGTGTGTTTGGTGTGTGCTTGTGTCTGTGTATGTGGTGTGTGCGTGTGTCTGTGCGTGTGGTGTGTGCTTGTGTCTGTGCGTGTGGTGTGTGCTTGTGTCTGCGTGAGGTGTATGCTTGTGTCTGTGCGCGTGGTGTGCGGTGTGTGCTTGTGTCTGTGCGTGTGGTGTGTGCTTGTGTCTGTGCGTGTGGTGTGTGGTGTGTGCTTGTGTCTGTGTCTGTGGTGTGTGGTGTGTGCTTGTGTCTGTGTGTTTGGTGTGTGCTTGTGTCTGTGTGTGTGGTGTGTGCTTGTGTCTGTGTGTGTGGTGTGTGCTTGTGTCTGTGTCTGTGTGTGTGGTGTGTGCTTGTGTCTGTGTCTGTGTGTGTGGTGTGTGCGCTTGTGTGTGTGGTGTGTGTTTGAGTCGTGTGTGCGTGTGCCTGTGTGTGTGGTGTGTGCTTGTGTGTGTGGTGTGTGCTTGTGTCTGTGTGTGTTGTGTGTGGTTTGTGCTTGTGTGTGTTTGTGGTGTGTGCTTGTGTGTGTTTGTGGTGTGTGCTTGTGTGTGTTTGTGGTGTGTGCTTGTGTGTATTTGTGGTGTGTGCTTGTGTGTATTTGTGCTGTGTGCTTGTGTGTGTTTGTGGTGTGTGCTTGTGTGTGTTTGTGGTGTGTGCTTGTGTGTATTTGTGGTGTGTGCTTGTGTCTGTGTGTGTGGTGTGTGCTTGAGTCTGTGTGTGTGGTGTGTGCTTGTGTCTGTGTGTGGTGTGTGTGTGTGTGGTGTGTGTTTGTGTGGTGTGTGCGTGTGGTGTGTGCTTGTGTCTGTGCGTGTGGTGTGTGCTTGTGTCTGTGCGTGTGGTGTGTGGTGTGTGCTTGTGTCTGTGTCTGTGTGTGTGGTGTGTGCTTGTGTCTGTGTCTGTGTGTGTGGTGTGTGCGTGTGCCTGTGTGTGTGGTGTGTGCTTGTGTGTGTGGTGTGTGCTTGTGTCTGTGTGTGTTGTGTGTGGTTTGTGCTTGTGTGTGTTTGTGGTGTGTGCTTGTGTGTGTTTGTGGTGTGTGCTTGTGTGTGTTTGTGGTGTGTGCTTGTGTGTGTTTGTGGTGTGTGCTTGTGTGTATTTGTGCTGTGTGCTTGTGTGTGTTTGTGGTGTGTGCTTGTGTGTGTTTGTGGTGTGTGCTTGTGTGTATTTGTGGTGTGTGCTTGTGTGTGTTTGTGGTGTGTGCTTGTGTGTGTTTGTGGTGTGTGCTTGTGTGTGTTTGTGTTGTGTGCTTGTGTGTGTTTGTGGTGTGTGCTTGTGTGTGTTTGTGGTGTGTGCTTGTTTTTGTGGTGTGTGCTTGTGTCTGTGTGTGTGGTGTGTGCTTGTGTCTGTGTGTGTGGTGTGTGCTTGTGTCTGTGTGTGGTGTGTGTGTGTGTGGTGTGTGGTGTGTGTGTGTGTGGTGTGTGTTTGTGTGGTGTGTGCGTGTGGTGTGTGCTTGTGTCTGTGCGTGTGGTGTGTGCTTGTGTCTGTGCGTGTGGTGTGTGGTGTGTGCTTGTGTCTGTGTCTGTGTGTGTGGTGTGTGCTTGTGTCTGTGTGTGTGGTGTGTGCTTGTGTCTGTGTGTGTGGTGTGTGCTTGTGTCTGTGTGTGGTGTGTGTGCTTGTGTGTGTGGTGTGTGTTTGTGTGGTGTGTGCGTGTGTCTGTGTGTGTGGTGTGTGCTTGTGTGTGTGGTGTGTGCTTGTGTGTTTTTGTGGTGTGTGCTTGTGTGTATTTGTGGTGTGTGCTTGATTGTGTTTGCTGTGTGCTTGTGTTTGTGGTGTGTGCTTGTGTCTGTGCATGTGTGTGAGGTGTGTGCTTGTGTCTGTGTGTGTGGTGTGTGCTTGTGTCTGTGTGTGTGGTGTGTGCTTGTGTCTGTGTGTGTGGTGTGTGCGTGTGTCTGTGTGTGTAGTGTGTGCCTGTGTCTGTGTGTGTGGTGTGTGCGTGTGTCTGTGTGTGTGGTGAGTGCTTGTGTCTGTGTGTGTGGTGTGTGCTTGTGTCTGTGTGTGGTGTGTGTGCTTGTGTGTGTGGTGTGTGTGCTTGTGTGTGTGGTGTGTGTTTGTGTCTGTGTGTGTGGTGTGTGCGTGTGTCTGTGTGTGTAGTGTGTGCCTGTGTCTGTGTGTGTGGTGTGTGCTTGTGTCTGTGTGTTTTGTGTGTGGTGTGTGGTTGTGTGTGTTTGTGGTGTGTGCGTGTGTGTGTGTTGTGTGCTTGTGTGTGTGGTGTGTTCTTGTGTGTGTGGTGTGTGCTTGTGTCTGTGTGTGTGGTGTGTGCTTGTGCCTGAGTGTGTGGTGTGTGCTTGTGCCTGAGTGTGTGGTGTGTGCTTGTGTGTGTGTGGTGTGTGCTTGTGTGTGTGTGTGGTGTGTGCTTTTGTGTGTGGTGTGTGTCTGTGTCTGTTTGTGTGGTGTGTGCTAGTGTCTGTGTGTGTGGTGTGTGCTTTTGTCTGTGTGTGGTGTGTGTGCTTGTGTGTGTGGTGTGTGTGGTGTGTGCGTGTGTCTGTGTGTGTGGTGTGTGCTTGTGTCTGTGTGTGCTTGTGTTTGTGGTGTGTGCTTGTGTCTGTGTGTGGTGTGTGCTTGTGTGTGTTTGTGGTGTGTGCCTGTGTTTGTGGTGTGTGCTTGTGTGTGTGGTGTGTGTCTGTGTCTGTGTGTGTGGTGTGTGTCTGTGTCTGTGCATGTGGTGTGTGTCTGTGTCTGTGCGTGTGGTGTGCTTGTGTCTGTGCGTGTGGTGTGTGCTTGTGTCTGTGCGTGTGGTTGTGTCTCTGTGTCTGTGCGTGTGGTGTGTGCTTGTGTCTGTGTCTGTGCGTGTGGTGTGTGCTTGTGTCTGTGGGTGTGGTGTGTGCTTGTGTCTGTGCGTGTGGTGTGTGCTTGTGTCTGTGCGTGTGGTGTGTGTTTGTGTCTGTGTGTGTTGTGTGAGGTGTGTGCCTGTGTGTGTTTGTGGTGTGTGCTTGTGTGTGTTTGTGGTGTGTGCTTGTGTGTGTTTGTGTCTGTGTCTGTGCGTGTGGTGTGTGCTTGTGTCTGTGTGTGTGGTGTGTGCTTGTGTCTGTGTGTGTGGTGTGTGCTTGTGTCTGTGCGTGTGGTGTGTGCTTGTGCCTGTGTGTGGTGTGTGCTTGTGTCTGTGTGTGGTGTGTGCTTGTGCCTGTGTGTGGTGTGTGCTTGTGTCTGTGTGTGTGGTGTGTGCTTGTGTCTGTGTGTTTGGTGTGTGCTTGTGTCTGTGTATGTGGTGTGTGCGTGTGTCTGTGCGTGTGGTGTGTGCTTGTGTCTGTGCGTGTGGTGTGTGCTTGTGTCTGCGTGTGGTGTATGCTTGTGTCTGTGCGTGTGGTGTGCGGTGTGTGCTTGTGTCTGTGCGTGTGGTGTGTGCTTGTGTCTGTGCGTGTGGTGTGTGGTGTGTGCTTGTGTCTGTGTCTGTGGTGTGTGGTGTGTGCTTGTGTCTGTGTGTTTGGTGTGTGCTTGTGTCTGTGTGTGTGGTGTGTGCTTGTGTCTGTGTGTGTGGTGTGTGCTTGTGTCTGTGTCTGTGTGTGTGGTGTGTGCTTGTGTCTGTGTCTGTGTGTGTGGTGTGTGCGCTTGTGTGTGTGGTGTGTGTTTGAGTCGTGTGTGCGTGTGCCTGTGTGTGTGGTGTGTGCTTGTGTGTGTGGTGTGTGCTTGTGTCTGTGTGTGTTGTGTGTGGTTTGTGCTTGTGTGTGTTTGTGGTGTGTGCTTGTGTGTGTTTGTGGTGTGTGCTTGTGTGTGTTTGTGGTGTGTGCTTGTGTGTATTTGTGGTGTGTGCTTGTGTGTATTTGTGCTGTGTGCTTGTGTGTGTTTGTGGTGTGTGCTTGTGTGTGTTTGTGGTGTGTGCTTGTGTGTATTTGTGGTGTGTGCTTGTGTCTGTGTGTGTGGTGTGTGCTTGAGTCTGTGTGTGTGGTGTGTGCTTGTGTCTGTGTGTGGTGTGTGTGTGTGTGGTGTGTGTTTGTGTGGTGTGTGCGTGTGGTGTGTGCTTGTGTCTGTGCGTGTGGTGTGTGCTTGTGTCTGTGCGTGTGGTGTGTGGTGTGTGCTTGTGTCTGTGTCTGTGTGTGTGGTGTGTGCTTGTGTCTGTGTCTGTGTGTGTGGTGTGTGCGTGTGCCTGTGTGTGTGGTGTGTGCTTGTGTGTGTGGTGTGTGCTTGTGTCTGTGTGTGTTGTGTGTGGTTTGTGCTTGTGTGTGTTTGTGGTGTGTGCTTGTGTGTGTTTGTGGTGTGTGCTTGTGTGTGTTTGTGGTGTGTGCTTGTGTGTGTTTGTGGTGTGTGCTTGTGTGTATTTGTGCTGTGTGCTTGTGTGTGTTTGTGGTGTGTGCTTGTGTGTGTTTGTGGTGTGTGCTTGTGTGTATTTGTGGTGTGTGCTTGTGTGTGTTTGTGGTGTGTGCTTGTGTGTGTTTGTGGTGTGTGCTTGTGTGTGTTTGTGTTGTGTGCTTGTGTGTGTTTGTGGTGTGTGCTTGTGTGTGTTTGTGGTGTGTGCTTGTTTTTGTGGTGTGTGCTTGTGTCTGTGTGTGTGGTGTGTGCTTGTGTCTGTGTGTGTGGTGTGTGCTTGTGTCTGTGTGTGGTGTGTGTGTGTGTGGTGTGTGGTGTGTGTGTGTGTGGTGTGTGTTTGTGTGGTGTGTGCGTGTGGTGTGTGCTTGTGTCTGTGCGTGTGGTGTGTGCTTGTGTCTGTGCGTGTGGTGTGTGGTGTGTGCTTGTGTCTGTGTCTGTGTGTGTGGTGTGTGCTTGTGTCTGTGTCTGTGTGTGTGGTGTGTGCTTGTGTCTGTGTGTGTGGTGTGTGCTTGTGTCTGTGTGTGGTGTGTGTGCTTGTGTGTGTGGTGTGTGTTTGTGTGGTGTGTGCGTGTGTCTGTGTGTGTGGTGTGTGCTTGTGTGTGTGGTGTGTGCTTGTGTGTTTTTGTGGTGTGTGCTTGTGTGTATTTGTGGTGTGTGCTTGATTGTGTTTGCTGTGTGCTTGTGTTTGTGGTGTGTGCTTGTGTCTGTGCATGTGTGTGAGGTGTGTGCTTGTGTCTGTGTGTGTGGTGTGTGCTTGTGTCTGTGTGTGTGGTGTGTGCTTGTGTCTGTGTGTGTGGTGTGTGCGTGTGTCTGTGTGTGTAGTGTGTGCCTGTGTCTGTGTGTGTGGTGTGTGCGTGTGTCTGTGTGTGTGGTGAGTGCTTGTGTCTGTGTGTGTGGTGTGTGCTTGTGTCTGTGTGTGGTGTGTGTGCTTGTGTGTGTGGTGTGTGTGCTTGTGTGTGTGGTGTGTGTTTGTGTCTGTGTGTGTGGTGTGTGCGTGTGTCTGTGTGTGTAGTGTGTGCCTGTGTCTGTGTGTGTGGTGTGTGCTTGTGTCTGTGTGTTTTGTGTGTGGTGTGTGGTTGTGTGTGTTTGTGGTGTGTGCGTGTGTGTGTGTTGTGTGCTTGTGTGTGTGGTGTGTTCTTGTGTGTGTGGTGTGTGCTTGTGTCTGTGTGTGTGGTGTGTGCTTGTGCCTGAGTGTGTGGTGTGTGCTTGTGCCTGAGTGTGTGGTGTGTGCTTGTGTGTGTGTGGTGTGTGCTTGTGTGTGTGTGTGGTGTGTGCTTTTGTGTGTGGTGTGTGTCTGTGTCTGTTTGTGTGGTGTGTGCTAGTGTCTGTGTGTGTGGTGTGTGCTTTTGTCTGTGTGTGGTGTGTGTGCTTGTGTGTGTGGTGTGTGTGGTGTGTGCGTGTGTCTGTGTGTGTGGTGTGTGCTTGTGTCTGTGTGTGCTTGTGTTTGTGGTGTGTGCTTGTGTCTGTGTGTGGTGTGTGCTTGTGTGTGTTTGTGGTGTGTGCCTGTGTTTGTGGTGTGTGCTTGTGTGTGTGGTGTGTGTCTGTGTCTGTGTGTGTGGTGTGTGTCTGTGTCTGTGCATGTGGTGTGTGTCTGTGTCTGTGCGTGTGGTGTGCTTGTGTCTGTGCGTGTGGTGTGTGCTTGTGTCTGTGCGTGTGGTTGTGTCTCTGTGTCTGTGCGTGTGGTGTGTGCTTGTGTCTGTGTCTGTGCGTGTGGTGTGTGCTTGTGTCTGTGGGTGTGGTGTGTGCTTGTGTCTGTGCGTGTGGTGTGTGCTTGTGTCTGTGCGTGTGGTGTGTGTTTGTGTCTGTGTGTGTTGTGTGAGGTGTGTGCCTGTGTGTGTTTGTGGTGTGTGCTTGTGTGTGTTTGTGGTGTGTGCTTGTGTGTGTTTGTGTCTGTGTCTGTGCGTGTGGTGTGTGCTTGTGTCTGTGTGTGTGGTGTGTGCTTGTGTCTGTGTGTGTGGTGTGTGCTTGTGTCTGTGCGTGTGGTGTGTGCTTGTGTCTGTGCGTGTGGTGTGTGCTTGTGCCTGTGTGTGGTGTGTGCTTGTGTCTGTGTGTGGTGTGTGCTTGTGCCTGTGTGTGGTGTGTGCTTGTGTCTGCGTGTGTGGTGTGTGCTTGTGTCTGTGTGTGTGGTGTGTGCTTGTGTGTGTATGTGTTTGTGGTGTGTGTATGTGTTTGTGGTGTGTGCTTGTGTTTGTGTTGTGTGCCTGTGTGTGTGGTGTGTGCGTGTGTGGGTGTGTGTGGTGTGTGCTTGTGTGTGTGATGTGTGCTTGTGTGTGTTTTGTGTGCTTATGTGTGCTTGTGGCTGTGTGTGTTGTGTGTGGTGTGTGCTTGTGTCTGTGGGTGTTGTGTGTGCTTGTGTGTGGTGTGTGCTTGTGTGTGGTGTGTGCTTGTGTGTGTTTGTGGTGTGTGCTTGTGTTTGTGGTGTGTGCTTGTGTGTGTGGTGTGTGCTTGTGTGTGTGGTGTGTGCTTGTGTCTGTGTCTGTGTGTGTGTGGTGTGTGCTTGTGTGTGGTGTGTGCTTGTGTCTGTGTGTGTGGTGTGTGCTTGTGTCTGTGTGTGTGGTGTGTGCTTGTGTCTTTGTGTGTGGTGTGTGCTTGTGTCTGTGTGTGGTGTGTGTGCTTGTGTCTGTGTGTGGTGTGTGTGCTTGTGTCTGTGTGTGGTGTGTGTGCTTGTGTGTGTGGTGTGTGTGCTTGTGTGTTTGTGTGGTGTGTGCTTGTGTGTGTTTGTGGTGTGTGCTTGTGTGTGTTTGTGGTGTGTGCTTGTGTGTGTTTGTGGTGTGTGCTTGTTTTTGTGGTGTGTGCTTGTGTCTGTGTGTGTGGTGTGTGCTTGTGTCTGTGTGTGTGGTGTGTGCTTGTGTCTGTGTGTGGTGTGTGTGTGTGTGGTGTGTGTTTGTGTGGTGTGCGCGTGTGGTGTGTGCTTGTGTCTGTGCGTGTGGTGTGTGCTTGTGTCTGTGCGTGTGGTGTGTGGTGTGTGCTTGTGTCTGTGTCTGTGTGTGTGGTGTGTGCTTGTGTCTGTGTCTGTGTGTGTGGTGTGTGCTTGTGTCTGTGTGTGTGGTGTGTGCTTGTGTCTGTGTGTGGTGTGTGTGCTTGTGTGTGTGGTGTGTGTTTGTGTGGTGTGTGCGTGTGTCTGTGTGTGTGGTGTGTGCTTGTGTGTGTGGTGTGTGCTTGTGTGTGTGGTGTGTGCTTGTGTCTGTGTGTGGTGTGTGCTTGTGTGTTTTTGTGGTGTGTGCTTGTGTGTATTTGTGGTGTGTGCTTGATTGTGTTTGCTGTGTGCTTGTGTTTGTGGTGTGTGCTTGTGTCTGTGCATGTGTGTGAGGTGTGTGCTTGTGTCTGTGTGTGTGGTGTGTGCTTGTGTCTGTGTGTGTGGTGTGTGCTTGTGTCTGTGTGTGTGGTGTGTGCTTGTGTCTGTGTGTGTGGTGTGTGCGTGTGTCTGTGTGTGTAGTGTGTGCCTGTGTCTGTGTGTGTGGTGTGTGCGTGTGTCTGTGTGTGTGGTGAGTGCTTGTGTCTGTGTGTGTGGTGTGTGCTTGTGTCTGTGTGTGGTGTGTGTGCTTGTGTGTGTGGTGTGTGTGCTTGTGTGTGTGGTGTGTGTTTGTGTCTGTGTGTGTAGTGTGTGCCTGTGTCTGTGTGTGTGGTGTGTGCTTGTGTCTGTGTGTTTTGTGTGTGGTGTGTGGTTGTGTGTGTTTGTGGTGTGTGGTGTGTGCTTGTGTGTGTGGTGTGTTCTTGTGTGTGTGGTGTGTGCTTGTGTCTGTGTGTGTGGTGTGTGCTTGTGCCTGAGTGTGTGTTGTGTGCTTGTGCCTGAGTGTGTGGTGTGTGCTTGTGTGTGTGTGGTGTGTGCTTGTGTGTGTGTGTGGTGTGTGCTTTTGTGTGTGGTGTGTGTCTGTGTCTGTTTGTGTGGTGTGTGCTAGTGTCTGTGTGTGTGGTGTGTGCTTTTGTCTGTGTGTGGTGTGTGTGCTTGTGTGTGTGGTGTGTGTTTGTGTGGTGTGTGAGTGGGTCTGTGTGTGTGGTGTGTGCGTGTGTCTGTGTGTGTGGTGTGTGCTTGTGTCTGTGTGTGCTTGTGTTTGTGGTGTGTGCTTGTGTCTGTGTGTGGTGTGTGCTTGTGTGTGTTTGTGGTGTGTGCCTGTGTTTGTGGTGTGTGCTTGTGTGTGTGGTGTGTGTCTGTGTCTGTGTGTGTGGTGTGTGTCTGTGTCTGTGCATGTGGTGTGTGTCTGTGTCTGTGCGTGTGGTGTGTGCTTGTGTCTGTGCGTGTGGTGTGTGCTTGTGTCTGTGCGTGTGGTTGTGTCTCTGTGTCTGTGCGTGTGGTTGTGTCTCTGTGTCTGTGCGTGTGGTGTGTGCTTGTGTCTGTGTCTGTGGGTGTGGTGTGTGCTTGTGTCTGTGGGTGTGGTGTGTGCTTGTGTCTGTGCGTGTGGTGTGTGCTTGTGTCTGTGCGTGTGGTGTGTGTTTGTGTCTGTGTGTGTTGTGTGAGGTGTGTGCCTGTGTGTGTTTGTGGTGTGTGCTTGTGTGTGTTTGTGGTGTGTGCTTGTGTGTGTTTGTGTCTGTGCGTGTGGTGTGTGCTTGTGTCTGTGCGTGTGGTGTGTGCTTGTGTCTGTGTGTGTGGTGTGTGCTTGTGTCTGTGCGTGTGGTGTGTGCTTGTGCCTGTGTGTGGTGTGTGCTTGTGTCTGTGTGTGGTGTGTGCTTGTGCCTGTGTGTGGTGTGTGCTTGTGTCTGCGTGTGTGGTGTGTGCTTGTGTCTGTGTGTGTGGTGTGTGCTTGTGTGTGTATGTGTTTGTGGTGTGTGTATGTGTTTGTGGTGTGTGCTTGTGTTTGTGTTGTGTGCCTGTGTGTGTGGTGTGTGCGTGTGTGGGTGTGTGTGGTGTGTGCTTGTGTGTGTGGTGTGTGCTTGTGTGTGTGGCGTGTGCTTGTGTGTGTGCTTGTGTCTGTGCGTGTGGTGTGTGCTTGTGTCTGTGCGTGTGGAGTGATTGTGTCTGTGCGTGTGGTGTGTGCTTGTGTGTGTATGTGTTTGTGGTGTGTGTATGTGTTTGTGGTGTGTGCTTGTGTTTGTGTTGTGTGCCTGTGTGTGTGGTGTGTGCGTGTGTGGGTGTGTGTGGTGTGTGCTTGTGTGTGTGGTGTGTGCTTGTGTGTGTTTTGTGTGCTTATGTGTGCTTGTGGCTGTGTGTGTTGTGTGTGGTGGGTGTTGTGTGTGCTTGTGTGTGGTGTGTGCTTGTGTGTGGTGTGTGCTTGTGTGTGGTGTGTGCTTGTGTGTGTTTGTGGTGTGTGCTTGTGTTTGTGGTGTGTGCTTGTGTGTGTGGTGTGTGCTTGTGTGTGTGGTGTGTGCTTGTGTCTGTGTCTGTGTGTGTGTGGTGTGTGCTTGTGTGTGGTGTGTGCTTGTGTCTGTGTGTGTGGTGTGTGCTTGTGTCTGTGTGTGTGGTGTGTGCTTGTGTCTTTGTGTGTGGTGTGTGCTTGTGTCTGTGTGTGGTGTGTGTGCTTGTGTCTGTGTGTGGTGTGTGTGCTTGTGTGTGTGGTGTGTGTGCTTGTGTGTTTGTGTGGTGTGTGCGTGTGTCTGTGTTTGTGGTGTGTGCTTGTGTCTGTGTGTGGTGTGTGCTTGTGTGTGTTTGTGGTGTGTGCTTGTGTGTGTTTGTGGTGTGTGCTTGTGTGTGTTTGTGGTGTGTGCTTGTGTGTGTTTGTGGTGTGTGCTTGTGTTTGTGGTGTGTGCTTGTGTATGTGGTATGTGCTTGTGTATGTGGTATGTGCTTGTGTGTGTGATGTGTGCTTGTGTCTGTGTGTGGTGTGTTCTTGTGTCTGTGTGTGGTGTGTTCTTGTGCGTGTGTGTGGTGTGTGCTTGCGCGTGTGTGTTTGTGGTGTGTGCTTGTGTGTGTTTGTTTGTGGTGTGTGCTTGTGTTTGAGGTGCGTGCTTGTGTTTGTGGTGTTGCTTGTGTTTGTGGTGTGTGCTTGTGTTTGTGGTGTGTGCTTGTGTGTGTGGTGTGTGCTTGTGCCTGTGTGTGGTGTGTGCTTGTGTCTGTGTGTGTGTTGTGTGCTTGTGTCTGTGTGTGTGGTGTGTGCTTGTGTCTGTGTGTGGTGTGTGCTTGTGTCTGTGTGTGGTGTGTGTTTGTGTCTGTGTGTGGTGTGTGCTTGTGCCTGTGTGTGGTGTGTGCTTGTGCCTGTGTGTGGTGTGTGCTTGTGCCTGTGTGTGGTGTGTGCTTGTGCCTGTGCGTGGTGTGTGCTTGTGTCTGCGTGTGTGGTGTGTGCTTGTGTCTGTGTGTGTGCTTGTGTCTGTGTGTGTGGTGTGTGCTTGTGTGTGTATGTGTTTGTGGTGTGTGTATGTGTTTGTGGTGTGTGCTTGTTTTTGTGTTCTGTGCTTGTTTTTGTGTTCTGTGCCTGTGTGCGTGTGTGGGTGTGTGTGGTGTGTGCTTGTGTGTGTGGTGTGTGCTTGTGTGTGTTTTGTGTGCTTGTGTGTGCTTGTGTCTGTGTGTGTTGTGTGTGGTGTGTGCTTGTGTCTGTGGGTGTTGTGTGTGTTGTGTGTGGTGTGTGCTTGTGTCTGTGGGTGTTGTGTGTGCTTGTGTGTGGTGTGTGCTTGTGTGTGGTGTGTGCTTGTGTGTGGTGTGTGCTTGTGTGTGGTGTGTGCTTGTGTGTGGTGTGTGCTTGTGTGTGTTTGTGGTGTGTGCTTGTGTTTGTGGTGTGTGCTTGTGTGTGTGGTATGTGCTTGTGCCTGTGTGTGGTGTGTGCTTGTGCCTGTGTGTGGTGTGTGCTTGTGTCTGCGTGTGTGGTGTGTGCTTGTGTCTGTGTGTGTGGTGTGTGCTTGTGTGTGTATGTGTTTGTGGTGTGTGTATGTGTTTGTGGTGTGTGCTTGTTTTTGTGTTCTGTGCTTGTGTTTGTGTTGTGTGCCTGTGTGTGTGGTGTGTGCGTGTGTGGGTGTGTGTGGTGTGTGCTTGTGTGTGTGGTGTGTGCTTGTGTGTGTTTTGTGTGCTTGTGTGTGCTTGTGTCTGTGTGTGTTGTGTGTGGTGTGTGCTTGTGTCTGTGGGTGTTGTGTGTGCTTGTGTGTGGTGTGTGCTTGTGTGTGGTGTGTGCTTGTGTGTGGTGTGTGCTTGTGTGTGGTGTGTGCTTGTGTGTGGTGTGTGCTTGTGTGTGTTTGTGGTGTGTGCTTGTGTTTGTGGTGTGTGCTTGTGTGTGTGGTATGTGCTTGTGTCTGTGTCTGTGTGTGTGGTGTGTGCTTGTGTCTGTGTGTGTGGTGTGTGCTTGTGTGTGTGTGTGTGTGGTGTGTGCTTGTGTCTGTGTGTGTGGTGTGTGTCTGTGTGTGTGGTGTGTGCTTGTGTCTGTGTGTGGTGTGTGTGCTTGTGTGTGTGGTGTGTGTGCTTGTGTGTGTGGTGTGTGTTTGTGTGGTGTGTGTTTGGTGTGTGCTTGTGTGGTGTGCGCGTGTGTCTGTGTGTGTGGTGTGTGCGTGTGTCTGTGTGTGTGGTGTGTGCTTGTGTCTGTGTGTGGTGTGTGTGGTGTGTGCTTGTGTGTGTGTGGTGTGTGTGGTGTGTGCTTGTGTGTGTTTGTGGTGTGTGCTTGTGTTTGTGGTGTGTGCTTGTGTGTGCTTGTGTGTGTGGTGTGTGCTTGTGTGTGTGGTGTGTGCTTGTGTCTGTGTGTGGTGTGTGCTTGTGTCTGTGTGTGTGGTGTGTGCTCGCGTCTGTGTGTGTGGTGTGTGCTTGTGTCTGTGTGTGGTGTGTTCTTGTGTCTGTGTGTGCTTGTGCGTGTGTGTGCTGTGTGCTTGTGTGCGTGTGGTGTTGCTTGTGTTTGTGGTGTGTGCTTGTGTGTGTGGTGTGTGCTTGTGTGTGTGGCGTGTGCTTGTGTGTGTGCTTGTGTCTTTGCGTGTGGTGTGTGCTTGTGTCTGTGCGTGTGGAGTGATTGTGTCTGTGCGTGTGGTGTGTGCTTGTGTCTGTGCGTGTGGTGTGTGCTTGTGTCTGTGTGTGTGGTGTGTGTCTGTGTCTGTGCGTGTGGTGTGTGCTTGTGTCTGTGTCTGTACGTGTGGTGTGTGCTTGTGTCTGTGTGTGTTGTGTGAGGTGTGTGCTTGTGTCTGTGCGTGTGGTGTGTGCTTGTGTCTGTGCGTGTGGTGTGTGCTTGTGTCTGTGCGTGTGGTGTGTGCTTGTGTCTGTGCGTGTGGTGTGTGTTTGTGTCTGTGCGTGTGGTGTGTGCTTGTGTCTGTGCGTGTGGTGTGTGCTTGTGTCTGTGTCTGGGTGTGTGCTTGTGTCTGTGTCTGTGTGTGTGGTGTGTGCTTGTGTCTGTGTCTGTGTGTGTGGTGTGTGCTTGTGTCTTTGTCTGTGTGTGTGCTTGTGTCTGTGTGTGGTGTGTGTGCTTGTGTGTGTGGTGTGTGCGCTTGTGTGTGTGGTGTGTGTTTGTGTGGTGTGTGCGTGTGTCTGTGTGTGTGGTGTGTGCGCTTGTGTGTGTGGTGTGTGTTTGTGTGATGTGTGCGTGTGTCTGTGTGTGTGGTGTGTGCTTGTGTGTGTGGTGTGTGCTTGTGTCTGTGTGTGTGGTGTGTGCTTGTGTCTGTGTGTGTTGTGTGTGGTGTGTGCTTGTGTGGATTTGTGGTGTGTGCTTGTGTGTATTTGTGGTGTGTGCTTGTGTGTGTTTGTGGTGTGTGCTTGTGTGTGTTTGTGCTGTGTGCTTGTGTCTGTGTCTGTGCGTGTGATGTGTGCTTGTGTCTGTGTCTGTGCGTGTGGTGTGTGCTTGTGTCTGTGCGTGTGGTGTGTGCTTGTGTCTGTGCTTGTGGTGTGTGCTTGTGTCTGTGCGTGTGGTGTGTGCTTGTGTCTGTGCATGTGGTGTGTGGTGTGTGCTTGTGCCTGTGTGTGTGGTGTGTGCTTGTGTCTGTGTGTGGTGTGTGCGCTTGTGTTTGTGGTGTGTGCGCTTGTGTGTGTGGTGTGTGTTTGTGTGGTGTGTGCGTGTCTCTGTGTGTGTGGTGTGTGCTTGTGTGTGTGGTGTGTGCTTGTGTGTGTGGTGTGTGCTTGTGTCTGTGTGTGTTGTGTGCTTGTGTCTGTGTGTGTTGTGTGTGGTGTGTGCTTGTGTGTATTTGTGGTGTGTGCTTGTGTGTGTTTGTGCTGTGTGCTTGTGTTTGTGGTGTGTGCTTGTGTCTGTGCTTGTGTGTGTGGTGTGTGCTTGTGTCTGTGTGTGTGGTGTGTGCTTGTGTCTGTGTGTGTGGTGTGTGCTTGTGTCTGTGTGTGGTGTGTCCGCTTGTGTGTGTGGTGTGTGTTTGTGTGTGCGTGTGTGTGGTGTGTCTGTGTGTGTGGTGTGTGCCTGTGCCGGTGTGTGCGTGTGTCTGTGTGTGTTGTGTGTGGTGTGTGGTTGTGTGTGTTTGTGGTGTGTGCTTGTGTGTGTGGTGTGTGCTTGTGCCTGAGTGTGTGGTGTGTGCTTGTGCCTGAGTATGTGGTGTGTGCTTGTGCCTGAGTGTGTGGTGTGTGCTTGTCTGTGTGTGTGGTGTGTTCTTGTGTGTGTGTGTGGTGTGTGCTTGTGTGTGTGTGGGGTGTGTGCTTGTGTGTGTGTGTGGTGCGTGCTTGTGTGTGTGTGTGGTGCGTGCTTGTGTGTGTGTGTGGTGTGTGCTTGTGTGTGTGTGTGGTGTGTGCTTGTGTGTGTGTGTGTGTGGTGTGTGTGTGTGTGGTGTGTGCTTGTGTGTGTGTGTGTGGTGTGTGCTTGTGTGTGTGTGCTTGTGTGTGTGTGTGGTGTGTGCTTGTGTGTGTTTGTGGTCTGTGCTTGTGTGTGTGGTGTGTGCTTGTGTGTGTATGTGGTGTGTGCTTGTGTGTGTGTGTGGTGTGTGCTTGTGTGTGTGTGGTGTGTGCTTGTGTGTGTGTGTGTGTGGTGTGTGCCTGTGTGTGTGTGTGTGGTGTGTGCTTGTGCGTGTGTGTGGTGTGTGCTTGTGCGTGTGTGTGGTGTGTGCTTGTGCGTGTGTGTGGTGTGTGCTTGTGCCTGTGTGTGTGGTGTGTGCTTGTGCCTGTGTGTGTGGTGTGTGCTTGTGTCTGTGTGTGTGGTGTGTGCTTGTGTGTATGTGTGGTGTGTGCTTGTGTGTGTTTGTGGTCTGTGCTTGTGTGTGTGGTGTGTGCTTGTGTGTGTATGTGGTGTGTGCTTGTGTGTGTGTGTGTGGTGTGTGCGTGTGTGTGTGTGTGGTGTGTGCCTGTGTGTGTGTGTGTGTGTGGTGTGTGCCTGTGCGTGTGTGTGTGGTGTGTGCTTGTGCGTGTGTGTGGTGTGTGCTTGTGCGTGTGTGTGGTGTGTGCTTGTGCGTGTGTGTGGTGTGTGCTTGTGCGTGTGTGTGGTGTGTGCTTGTGCCTGTGTGTGTGGTGTGTGCTTGTGCCTGTGTGTGTGGTGTGTGCTTGTGTCTGTGTGTGTGGTGTGTGCTTGTGTCTGTGTGTTTGGTGTGTGCTTGTGTGTGTGTGTGTGGTGTGTGGTGTGTGCGTGTGTCTGTGTGTGGTGTGTGCGTGTGTCTGTGTGTGGTGCATGTGTCTGTGTGTGGTGTGTGCTTGTGTGTGTGGTGTGTGCTTGTGTGTGTGGTGTGTGCTTGTGTGTGTGTGTGGTGTGTGCTTGTGTGTGTGTGTGGTGTGTGCTTGTGTGTGTGTGTGGTGTGTGCTTGTGTGTGTGTGTGGTGTGTGCTTGTGTGTGTGTGTGGTGTGTGTGGTGTGTGTTTGTGGTGTGTGTTTGTGGTGTGTGCTTGTGTGTGTTTGTGGTGTGTGCTTGTGTGTGTTTGTGGTGTGTGCTTGTGTTTGTGGTGTGTGCTTGTGTGTGTGGTGTGTGTCTGTGTCTGTTTGTGTGGTGTGTGCTTGTGTCTGTGTGTGTGGTGTGTGTCTGTGTCTGTGTGTGGTGTGTGTGTTTGTGTGGTGTGTGCGTGTGTCTGTGTGTGTGCGTGTGTGCGTGTGTCTGTGTGTGTGGTGTGTGCTTGTGTCTGTGTGTGGTGTGTGCGCTTGTGTGTGTGGTGTGTGTTTGTGTGGTGTGTGCGTGTGTCTGTGTGTGTGGTGTGTGCTTGTGTGTGTGGTGTGTGCTTGTGTCTGTGTGTGTGGTGTGTGCTTGTGTCTGTGTGTGTTGTGTGTGGTGTGTGCTTGTGTGGATTTGTGGTGTGTGCTTGTGTGTATTTGTGGTGTGTGCTTGTGTGTGTTTGTGCTGTGTGCTTGTGTTTGTGGTGTGTGCTTGTGTCTGTGTCTGTGCGTGTGGTGTGTGCTTGTGTCTGTGTCTGTGCGTGTGGTGTGTGTCTGTGTCTGTGCGTGTGGTGTGTGCTTGTGTCTGTGCGTGTGGTGTGTGCTTGTGTCTGTGCGTGTGGTGTGTGCTTGTGTCTGTGCGTGTGGTGTGTGCTTGTGTCTGTGCGTGTGTTTTGTGCTTGTGTCTGTGCGTGTGGTGTGTGGTGTGTGCTTGTGTCTGTGCGTGTGTTTTGTGCTTGTGTCTGTGCGTGTGGTGTGTGGTGTGTGCTTGTGTCTGTGGTGTGTGCTTGTGTCTGTGGTGTGTGCTTGTGTCTGTGTCTGTGTGTGTGGTGTGTGCTTGTGTCTGTGTCTGTGTGTGTGGTGTGTGCTTGTGTCTGTGTGTGGTGTGTGTGCTTGTGTGTGTGGTGTGTGCGCTTGTGTGTGTGGTGTGTGTTTGTGTGGTGTCTGTGTGTGTGGTGTGTGCTTTGTGTGGTGTGTGCTTGTGTGTGTGGTGTGTGCTTGTGTCTGTGTGTGTTGTGTGTGGTGTGTGCTTGTGTGTATTTGTGGTGTGTGCTTGTGTGTGTTTGTGCTGTGTGCTTGTGTGTGTTTGTGCTGTGTGCTTGTGTTTGTGGTGTGTGCTTGTGTCTGTGCTTGTGTGTGGTGTGTGCTTGTGTGTGTGTTTGTGGTGTGTGCTTGTGTGTATTTGTGGTGTGTGCTTGTGTGTATTTGTGGTGTGTGCTTGTGTGTGTTTGTGGTGTGTGCTTGTGCTTGTGTTTATGGTGTGTGCTTGTGTCTGTGTGTGTGGTGTGTGTGCTTGTGTCTGTGTGTGTGGTGTGTGCTTGTGTCTGTGTGTGTGGTGTGTGCTTGTGCTTGTGTCTGTGCGTGTGGTGTGTGCTTGTGTCTGCGTGTGGTGTATGCTTGTGTCTGTGCGTGTGGTGTGCGGTGTGTGTTTGTGTCTGTGCGTGTGGTGTGTGGTGTGTGCTTGTGTCTGTGCGTGTGGTGTGTGGTGTGTGCTTGTGTCTGTGTCTGTGGTGTTTGGTGTGTGCTTGTGTCTGTGTGTGTGGTGTGTGCTTGTGTCTGTGTGTGTGGTGTGTGCTTGTGTCTGTGTCTGTGTGTGTGGTGTGTGCGCTTGTGTGTGTGGTGTGTGCGCTTGTGTGTGTGGTGTGTGTTTGAGTCGTGTGTGCGTGTGCCTGTGTGTGTGGTGTGTGCTTGTGTGTGTGGTGTGTGCTTGTGTCTGTGTGTGTTGTGTGTGGTGTGTGCTTGTGTGTATTTGTGGTTTGTGCTTGTGTGTGTTTGTGTTTGTGGTGTGTGCTTGTGTGTGTTTGTGGTGTGTGCTTGTGTGTGTTTGTGATGTGTGCTTGTGTGTGTTTGTGGTGTGTGCTTGTGTCTGTGTGTGTGGTGTGTGCTTGTGTCTGTGTGTGGTGTGTGTGTGTGGTGTGTGTTTGTGTGGTGTGTGCGTGTGGTGTGTGCTTGTGTCTGTGCGTGTGGTGTGTGCTTGTGTCTGTGCGTGTGGTGTGTGGTGTGTGCTTGTGTCTGTGTCTGTGTGTGTGGTGTGTGCTTGTGTCTGTGTCTGTGTGTGTGGTGTGTGCTTGTGTCTGTGTGTGTGGTGTGTGCTTGTGTCTGTGTGTGGTGTGTGTGCTTGTGTGTGTGGTGTGTGTTTGTGTGGTGTGTGCGTGTGTCTGTGTGTGTGGTGTGTGCTTGTGTGTGTGGTGTGTGCTTGTGTCTGTGTGTGGTGTGTGCTTGTGTGTTTTTGTGGTGTGTGCTTGTGTGTATTTGTGGTGTGTGCTTGATTGTGTTTGCTGTGTGCTTGTGTTTGTGGTGTGTGCTTGTGTCTGTGCATGTGTGTGAGGTGTGTGCTTGTGTCTGTGTGTGTGGTGTGTGCTTGTGTCTGTGTGTGTGGTGTGTGCTTGTGTCTGTGTGTGTGGTGTGTGCTTGTGTCTGTGTGTGTGGTGTGTGCTTGTGTCTGTGTGTGTGGTGTGTGCGTATGTCTGTGTGTGTAGTGTGTGCCTGTGTCTGTGTGTGTGGTGTGTGCGTGTGTCTGTGTGTGTGGTGAGTGCTTGTGTCTGTGTGTGTGGTGTGTGCTTGTGTCTGTGTGTGGTGTGTGTGCTTGTGTGTGTGGTGTGTGTTTGTGTGGTGTGTGTGGTTGTGTGTGTGGTGTGTGTTTGTGTCTGTGTGTGTGGTGTGTGCGTGTGTCTGTGTGTGTAGTGTGTGCCTGTGTCTGTGTGTGTGGTGTGTGCTTGTGTCTGTGTGTTTTGTGTGTGGTGTGTGGTTGTGTGTGTTTGTGGTGTGTGCTTGTGTGTGTGGTGTGTGCTTGTGTGTGTGGTGTGTTCTTGTGTGTGTGGTGTGTGCTTGTGTCTGTGTGTGTGGTGTGTGCTTGTGCCTGAGTGTGTGGTGTGTGCTTGTGCCTGAGTGTGTGGTGTGTGCTTGTGTGTGTGTGGTGTGTGCTTGTGTGTGTGTGTGGTGTGTGCTTTTGTGTGTGGTGTGTGTCTGTGTCTGTTTGTGTGGTGTGTGCTAGTGTCTGTGTGTGTGGTGTGTGCTTTTGTCTGTGTGTGGTGTGTGTGCTTGTGTGTGTGGTGTGTGTTTGTGTGGTGTGTGAGTGGGTCTGTGTGTGTGGTGTGTGCGTGTGTCTGTGTGTGTGGTGTGTGCTTGTGTCTGTGTGTGCTTGTGTTTGTGGTGTGTGCTTGTGTCTGTGTGTGGTGTGTGCTTGTGTGTGTTTGTGGTGTGTGCTTGTGTTTGTGGTGTGTGCTTGTGTGTGTGGTGTGTGTCTGTGTCTGTGTGTGTGGTGTGTGTCTGTGTCTGTGCGTGTGGTGTGTGTCTGTGTCTGTGCGTGTGGTGTGTGTCTGTGTCTCTGCGTGTGGTGTGTGCTTGTGTTTGTGCGTGTGGTGTGTGCTTGTGTCTGTGCGTGTGGTTGTGTCTCTGTGTCTGTGCGTGTGGTGTGTGCCTGTGTCTGTGCGTGTGGTGTGTGCTTGTGTCTGTGCGTGTGGTGTGTGCTTGTGTCTGTGCGTGTGGTGTGTGTTTGTGTCTGTGTGTGTTGTTTGAGGTGTGTGCCTGTGTGTGTTTGTGGTGTGTGCTTGTGTGTGTTTGTGGTGTGTGCTTGTGTGTGTTTGTGGTGTGTGCTTGTGCGTGTGGTGTGTGCTTGTGTCTGTGCGTGTGGTGTGTGCTTGTGTCTGTGTGTGTGGTGTGTGCTTGTGTCTGTGTGTGTGGTGTGTGCTTGTGTCTGTGTGTGTGGTGTGTGCTTGTGTCTGTGCGTGTGGTGTGTGCTTGTGCCTGTGTGTGGTGTGTGCTTGTGTCTGTGTGTGGTGTGTGCTTGTGCCTGTGTGAGGTGTGTGCTTGTGTCTGCGTGTGTGGTGTGTGCTTGTGTGTGTATGTGTTTGTGGTGTGTGTTTGTGTTGTGTGCCTGTGTGTGTGGTGTGTGCGTGTGTGGGTGTGTGTGGTGTGTGCTTGTGTGTGTGGTGTGTGCTTGTGTGTGTTTTGTGTGCTTGTGTGTGCTTGTGTCTGTGTGTGTTGTGTGTGGTGTGTGCTTGTGTCTGTGTGTGTTGTGTGTGGTGTGTGCTTGTGTCTGTGTGTGTTGTGTGTGGTGTGTGCTTGTGTCTGTGTGTGTTGTGTGTGGTGTGTGCTTGTGTCTGTGGGTGTTGTGTGTGCTTGTGTGTGGTGTGTGGTGTGTGTGGTGTGTGCTTGTGTGTGGTGTGTGCTTGTGTGTGTTTTGTGTGCTTGTGTGTGCTTGTGTCTGTGTGTGTTGTGTGTGGTGTGTGCTTGTGTCTGTGGGTGTTGTGTGTGCTTGTGTGTGGTGTGTGCTTGTGTGTGGTGTGTGCTTGTGTGTGGTGTGTGCTTGTGTGTGGTGTGTGCTTGTGTGTGTTTGTGGTGTGTGCTTGTGTTTGTGGTGTGTGCTTGTGTGTGTGGTGTGTGCTTGTGTGTGTGGTGTGTGCTTGTGTCTGTGTCTGTGTGTGTGGTGTGTGCTTGTGTGTGGTGTGTGCTTGTGTCTGTGTGTGTGATGTGTGCTTGTGTCTGTGTGTGTGGTGTGTGCTTGTGTCTTTGTGTGTGGTGTGTGCTTGTGTCTGTGTGTGGTGTGTGTGCTTGTGTCTGTGTGTGGTGTGTGTGCTTGTGTGTGTGGTGTGTGTGCTTGTGTGTTTGTGTGGTGTGTGCGTGTGTCTGTGTTTGTGGTGTGTGCTTGTGTCTGTGTGTGGTGTGTGCTTGTGTGTGTTTGTGGTGTGTGCTTGTGTGTGTTTGTGGTGTGTGCTTGTGTGTGTTTGTGGTGTGTGCTTGTGTTTGTGGTGTGTGCTTGTGTGTGTGGTGTGTGCTTGTGTATGTGGTATGTGCTTGTGTATGTGGTATGTGCTTGTGTGTGTGATGTGTGCTTGTGTCTGTGAGTGGTGTGTTCTTGTGTCTGTGTGTGGTGTGTTCTTGTGTGTGTTTGTTTGTGGTGTGTGCTTGTGTTTGAGGTGCGTGCTTGTGTTTGTGGTGTTGCTTGTGTTTGTGGTGTGTGCTTGTGTTTGTGGTGTGTGCTTGTGTGTGTGGTGTGTGCTTGTGCCTGGGTGTAGTGTGTGCTTGTGTCTGTGTGTGTGTTGTGTGCTTGTGTCTGTGTGTGTGGTGTGTGCTTGTGTCTGTGTGTGGTGTGTGCTTGTGTCTGTGTGTGGTGTGTGTTTGTGTCTGTGTGTGGTGTGTGCTTGTGCCTGTGTGTGGTGTGTGCTTGTGCCTGTGTGTGGTGTGTGCTTGTGCCTGTGTGTGGTGTGTGCTTGTGTCTGCGTGTGTGGTGTGTGCTTGTGTCTGTGTGTGTGGTGTGTGCTTGTGTGTGTATGTGTTTGTGGTGTGTGTATGTGTTTGTGGTGTGTGCTTGTTTTTGTGTTCTGTGCTTGTGTTTGTGTTGTGTGCCTGTGTGTGTGGTGTGTGCGTGTGTGGGTGTGTGTGGTGTGTGCTTGTGTGTGTGGTGTGTGCTTGTGTGTGTTTTGTGCGCTTGTGTGTGCTTGTGTCTGTGTGTGTTGTGTGTGGTGTGTGCTTGTGTCTGTGGGTGTTGTGTGTGCTTGTGTGTGGTGTGTGCTTGTGTGTGGTGTGTGCTTGTGTGTGTTTGTGGTGTGTGCTTGTGTTTGTGGTGTGTGCTTGTGTGTGTGGTGTGTGCTTGTGTCTGTGTCTGTGGGTGTTGTGTGTGCTTGTGTGTGGTGTGTGGTGTGTGTGGTGTGTGCTTGTGTGTGGTGTGTGCTTGTGTGTGTTTTGTGTGCTTGTGTGTGCTTGTGTCTGTGTGTGTTGTGTGTGGTGTGTGCTTGTGTCTGTGGGTGTTGTGTGTGCTTGTGTGTGGTGTGTGCTTGTGTGTGGTGTGTGCTTGTGTGTGGTGTGTGCTTGTGTGTGTTTGTGGTGTGTGCTTGTGTGTGTGGTGTGTGCTTGTGTGTGTGGTGTGTGCTTGTGTCTGTGTCTGTGTGTGTGGTGTGTGCTTGTGTGTGGTGTGTGCTTGTGTCTGTGCGTGTGGTGTGTGCTTGTGTCTGTGTGTGTGGTGTGTGCTTGTGTCTTTGTGTGTGGTGTGTGCTTGTGTCTGTGTGTGGTGTGTGTGCTTGTGTGTGTGGTGTGTGTGCTTGTGTGTTTGTGTGGTGTGTGCGTGTGTCTGTGTTTGTGGTGTGTGCTTGTGTCTGTGTGTGGTGTGTGCTTGTGTGGATTTGTGGTGTGTGCTTGTGTGTATTTGTGGTGTGTGCTTGTGTGTGTTTGTGGTGTGTGCTTGTGTGTGTTTGTGCTGTGTGCTTGTGTCTGTGTCTGTGCGTGTGATGTGTGCTTGTGTCTGTGTCTGTGCGTGTGGTGTGTGCTTGTGTCTGTGCGTGTGGTGTGTGCTTGTGTCTGTGCTTGTGGTGTGTGCTTGTGTCTGTGCGTGTGGTGTGTGCTTGTGTCTGTGCATGTGGTGTGTGGTGTGTGCTTGTGCCTGTGTGTGTGGTGTGTGCTTGTGTCTGTGTGTGGTGTGTGCGCTTGTGTTTGTGGTGTGTGCGCTTGTGTGTGTGGTGTGTGTTTGTGTGGTGTGTGCGTGTCTCTGTGTGTGTGGTGTGTGCTTGTGTGTGTGGTGTGTGCTTGTGTGTGTGGTGTGTGCTTGTGTCTGTGTGTGTTGTGTGCTTGTGTCTGTGTGTGTTGTGTGTGGTGTGTGCTTGTGTGTATTTGTGGTGTGTGCTTGTGTGTGTTTGTGCTGTGTGCTTGTGTTTGTGGTGTGTGCTTGTGTCTGTGCTTGTGTGTGTGGTGTGTGCTTGTGTCTGTGTGTGTGGTGTGTGCTTGTGTCTGTGTGTGAGGTGTGTGCTTGTGTCTGTGTGTGTGGTGTGTGCTTGTGTCTGTGTGTGGTGTGTCCGCTTGTGTGTGTGGTGTGTGTTTGTGTGTGCGTGTGTGTGGTGTGTCTGTGTGTGTGGTGTGTGCCTGTGCCGGTGTGTGCGTGTGTCTGTGTGTGTTGTGTGTGGTGTGTGGTTGTGTGTGTTTGTGGTGTGTGCTTGTGTGTGTGGTGTGTGCTTGTGCCTGAGTGTGTGGTGTGTGCTTGTGCCTGAGTATGTGGTGTGTGCTTGTGCCTGAGTGTGTGGTGTGTGCTTGTCTGTGTGTGTGGTGTGTTCTTGTGTGTGTGTGTGGTGTGTGCTTGTGTGTGTGTGGGGTGTGTGCTTGTGTGTGTGTGTGGTGCGTGCTTGTGTGTGTGTGTGGTGCGTGCTTGTGTGTGTGTGTGTTGTGTGCTTGTGTGTGTGTGTGGTGTGTGCTTGTGTGTGTGTGTGTGTGGTGTGTGTGTGTGGTGTGTGCTTGTGTGTGTGTGTGTGGTGTGTGCTTGTGTGTGTGTGCTTGTGTGTGTGTGTGGTGTGTGCTTGTGTGTGTTTGTGGTCTGTGCTTGTGTGTGTGGTGTGTGCTTGTGTGTGTATGTGGTGTGTGCTTGTGTGTGTGTGTGGTGTGTGCTTGTGTGTGTGTGGTGTGTGCTTGTGTGTGTGTGTGTGTGGTGTGTGCCTGTGTGTGTGTGTGTGGTGTGTGCTTGTGCGTGTGTGTGGTGTGTGCTTGTGCGTGTGTGTGGTGTGTGCTTGTGCGTGTGTGTGGTGTGTGCTTGTGCCTGTGTGTGTGGTGTGTGCTTGTGCCTGTGTGTGTGGTGTGTGCTTGTGCCTGTGTGTGTGGTGTGTGCTTGTGTCTGTGTGTGTGGTGTGTGCTTGTGTGTATGTGTGGTGTGTGCTTGTGTGTGTTTGTGGTCTGTGCTTGTGTGTGTGGTGTGTGCTTGTGTGTGTATGTGGTGTGTGCTTGTGTGTGTGTGTGTGGTGTGTGCGTGTGTGTGTGTGTGGTGTGTGCCTGTGTGTGTGTGTGTGTGTGGTGTGTGCCTGTGCGTGTGTGTGTGGTGTGTGCTTGTGCGTGTGTGTGGTGTGTGCTTGTGCGTGTGTGTGGTGTGTGCTTGTGCGTGTGTGTGGTGTGTGCTTGTGCGTGTGTGTGGTGTGTGCTTGTGCCTGTGTGTGTGGTGTGTGCTTGTGCCTGTGTGTGTGGTGTGTGCTTGTGTCTGTGTGTGTGGTGTGTGCTTGTGTCTGTGTGTTTGGTGTGTGCTTGTGTGTGTGTGTGTGGTGTGTGGTGTGTGCGTGTGTCTGTGTGTGGTGTGTGCGTGTGTCTGTGTGTGGTGCATGTGTCTGTGTGTGGTGTGTGCTTGTGTGTGTGGTGTGTGCTTGTGTGTGTGGTGTGTGCTTGTGTGTGTGTGTGGTGTGTGCTTGTGTGTGTGTGTGGTGTGTGCTTGTGTGTGTGTGTGGTGTGTGCTTGTGTGTGTGTGTGGTGTGTGCTTGTGTGTGTGTGTGGTGTGTGTGGTGTGTGTTTGTGGTGTGTGTTTGTGGTGTGTGCTTGTGTGTGTTTGTGGTGTGTGCTTGTGTGTGTTTGTGGTGTGTGCTTGTGTTTGTGGTGTGTGCTTGTGTGTGTGGTGTGTGTCTGTGTCTGTTTGTGTGGTGTGTGCTTGTGTCTGTGTGTGTGGTGTGTGTCTGTGTCTGTGTGTGGTGTGTGTGTTTGTGTGGTGTGTGCGTGTGTCTGTGTGTGTGCGTGTGTGCGTGTGTCTGTGTGTGTGGTGTGTGCTTGTGTCTGTGTGTGGTGTGTGCGCTTGTGTGTGTGGTGTGTGTTTGTGTGGTGTGTGCGTGTGTCTGTGTGTGTGGTGTGTGCTTGTGTGTGTGGTGTGTGCTTGTGTCTGTGTGTGTGGTGTGTGCTTGTGTCTGTGTGTGTTGTGTGTGGTGTGTGCTTGTGTGGATTTGTGGTGTGTGCTTGTGTGTATTTGTGGTGTGTGCTTGTGTGTGTTTGTGCTGTGTGCTTGTGTTTGTGGTGTGTGCTTGTGTCTGTGTCTGTGCGTGTGGTGTGTGCTTGTGTCTGTGTCTGTGCGTGTGGTGTGTGTCTGTGTCTGTGCGTGTGGTGTGTGCTTGTGTCTGTGCGTGTGGTGTGTGCTTGTGTCTGTGCGTGTGGTGTGTGCTTGTGTCTGTGCGTGTGGTGTGTGCTTGTGTCTGTGCGTGTGTTTTGTGCTTGTGTCTGTGCGTGTGGTGTGTGGTGTGTGCTTGTGTCTGTGCGTGTGTTTTGTGCTTGTGTCTGTGCGTGTGGTGTGTGGTGTGTGCTTGTGTCTGTGGTGTGTGCTTGTGTCTGTGGTGTGTGCTTGTGTCTGTGTCTGTGTGTGTGGTGTGTGCTTGTGTCTGTGTCTGTGTGTGTGGTGTGTGCTTGTGTCTGTGTGTGGTGTGTGTGCTTGTGTGTGTGGTGTGTGCGCTTGTGTGTGTGGTGTGTGTTTGTGTGGTGTCTGTGTGTGTGGTGTGTGCTTTGTGTGGTGTGTGCTTGTGTGTGTGGTGTGTGCTTGTGTCTGTGTGTGTTGTGTGTGGTGTGTGCTTGTGTGTATTTGTGGTGTGTGCTTGTGTGTGTTTGTGCTGTGTGCTTGTGTGTGTTTGTGCTGTGTGCTTGTGTTTGTGGTGTGTGCTTGTGTCTGTGCTTGTGTGTGGTGTGTGCTTGTGTGTGTGTTTGTGGTGTGTGCTTGTGTGTATTTGTGGTGTGTGCTTGTGTGTATTTGTGGTGTGTGCTTGTGTGTGTTTGTGGTGTGTGCTTGTGCTTGTGTTTATGGTGTGTGCTTGTGTCTGTGTGTGTGGTGTGTGTGCTTGTGTCTGTGTGTGTGGTGTGTGCTTGTGTCTGTGTGTGTGGTGTGTGCTTGTGCTTGTGTCTGTGCGTGTGGTGTGTGCTTGTGTCTGCGTGTGGTGTATGCTTGTGTCTGTGCGTGTGGTGTGCGGTGTGTGTTTGTGTCTGTGCGTGTGGTGTGTGGTGTGTGCTTGTGTCTGTGCGTGTGGTGTGTGGTGTGTGCTTGTGTCTGTGTCTGTGGTGTTTGGTGTGTGCTTGTGTCTGTGTGTGTGGTGTGTGCTTGTGTCTGTGTGTGTGGTGTGTGCTTGTGTCTGTGTCTGTGTGTGTGGTGTGTGCGCTTGTGTGTGTGGTGTGTGCGCTTGTGTGTGTGGTGTGTGTTTGAGTCGTGTGTGCGTGTGCCTGTGTGTGTGGTGTGTGCTTGTGTGTGTGGTGTGTGCTTGTGTCTGTGTGTGTTGTGTGTGGTGTGTGCTTGTGTGTATTTGTGGTTTGTGCTTGTGTGTGTTTGTGTTTGTGGTGTGTGCTTGTGTGTGTTTGTGGTGTGTGCTTGTGTGTGTTTGTGATGTGTGCTTGTGTGTGTTTGTGGTGTGTGCTTGTGTCTGTGTGTGTGGTGTGTGCTTGTGTCTGTGTGTGGTGTGTGTGTGTGGTGTGTGTTTGTGTGGTGTGTGCGTGTGGTGTGTGCTTGTGTCTGTGCGTGTGGTGTGTGCTTGTGTCTGTGCGTGTGGTGTGTGGTGTGTGCTTGTGTCTGTGTCTGTGTGTGTGGTGTGTGCTTGTGTCTGTGTCTGTGTGTGTGGTGTGTGCTTGTGTCTGTGTGTGTGGTGTGTGCTTGTGTCTGTGTGTGGTGTGTGTGCTTGTGTGTGTGGTGTGTGTTTGTGTGGTGTGTGCGTGTGTCTGTGTGTGTGGTGTGTGCTTGTGTGTGTGGTGTGTGCTTGTGTCTGTGTGTGGTGTGTGCTTGTGTGTTTTTGTGGTGTGTGCTTGTGTGTATTTGTGGTGTGTGCTTGATTGTGTTTGCTGTGTGCTTGTGTTTGTGGTGTGTGCTTGTGTCTGTGCATGTGTGTGAGGTGTGTGCTTGTGTCTGTGTGTGTGGTGTGTGCTTGTGTCTGTGTGTGTGGTGTGTGCTTGTGTCTGTGTGTGTGGTGTGTGCTTGTGTCTGTGTGTGTGGTGTGTGCTTGTGTCTGTGTGTGTGGTGTGTGCGTATGTCTGTGTGTGTAGTGTGTGCCTGTGTCTGTGTGTGTGGTGTGTGCGTGTGTCTGTGTGTGTGGTGAGTGCTTGTGTCTGTGTGTGTGGTGTGTGCTTGTGTCTGTGTGTGGTGTGTGTGCTTGTGTGTGTGGTGTGTGTTTGTGTGGTGTGTGTGGTTGTGTGTGTGGTGTGTGTTTGTGTCTGTGTGTGTGGTGTGTGCGTGTGTCTGTGTGTGTAGTGTGTGCCTGTGTCTGTGTGTGTGGTGTGTGCTTGTGTCTGTGTGTTTTGTGTGTGGTGTGTGGTTGTGTGTGTTTGTGGTGTGTGCTTGTGTGTGTGGTGTGTGCTTGTGTGTGTGGTGTGTTCTTGTGTGTGTGGTGTGTGCTTGTGTCTGTGTGTGTGGTGTGTGCTTGTGCCTGAGTGTGTGGTGTGTGCTTGTGCCTGAGTGTGTGGTGTGTGCTTGTGTGTGTGTGGTGTGTGCTTGTGTGTGTGTGTGGTGTGTGCTTTTGTGTGTGGTGTGTGTCTGTGTCTGTTTGTGTGGTGTGTGCTAGTGTCTGTGTGTGTGGTGTGTGCTTTTGTCTGTGTGTGGTGTGTGTGCTTGTGTGTGTGGTGTGTGTTTGTGTGGTGTGTGAGTGGGTCTGTGTGTGTGGTGTGTGCGTGTGTCTGTGTGTGTGGTGTGTGCTTGTGTCTGTGTGTGCTTGTGTTTGTGGTGTGTGCTTGTGTCTGTGTGTGGTGTGTGCTTGTGTGTGTTTGTGGTGTGTGCTTGTGTTTGTGGTGTGTGCTTGTGTGTGTGGTGTGTGTCTGTGTCTGTGTGTGTGGTGTGTGTCTGTGTCTGTGCGTGTGGTGTGTGTCTGTGTCTGTGCGTGTGGTGTGTGTCTGTGTCTCTGCGTGTGGTGTGTGCTTGTGTTTGTGCGTGTGGTGTGTGCTTGTGTCTGTGCGTGTGGTTGTGTCTCTGTGTCTGTGCGTGTGGTGTGTGCCTGTGTCTGTGCGTGTGGTGTGTGCTTGTGTCTGTGCGTGTGGTGTGTGCTTGTGTCTGTGCGTGTGGTGTGTGTTTGTGTCTGTGTGTGTTGTTTGAGGTGTGTGCCTGTGTGTGTTTGTGGTGTGTGCTTGTGTGTGTTTGTGGTGTGTGCTTGTGTGTGTTTGTGGTGTGTGCTTGTGCGTGTGGTGTGTGCTTGTGTCTGTGCGTGTGGTGTGTGCTTGTGTCTGTGTGTGTGGTGTGTGCTTGTGTCTGTGTGTGTGGTGTGTGCTTGTGTCTGTGTGTGTGGTGTGTGCTTGTGTCTGTGCGTGTGGTGTGTGCTTGTGCCTGTGTGTGGTGTGTGCTTGTGTCTGTGTGTGGTGTGTGCTTGTGCCTGTGTGAGGTGTGTGCTTGTGTCTGCGTGTGTGGTGTGTGCTTGTGTGTGTATGTGTTTGTGGTGTGTGTTTGTGTTGTGTGCCTGTGTGTGTGGTGTGTGCGTGTGTGGGTGTGTGTGGTGTGTGCTTGTGTGTGTGGTGTGTGCTTGTGTGTGTTTTGTGTGCTTGTGTGTGCTTGTGTCTGTGTGTGTTGTGTGTGGTGTGTGCTTGTGTCTGTGTGTGTTGTGTGTGGTGTGTGCTTGTGTCTGTGTGTGTTGTGTGTGGTGTGTGCTTGTGTCTGTGGGTGTTGTGTGTGCTTGTGTGTGGTGTGTGGTGTGTGTGGTGTGTGCTTGTGTGTGGTGTGTGCTTGTGTGTGTTTTGTGTGCTTGTGTGTGCTTGTGTCTGTGTGTGTTGTGTGTGGTGTGTGCTTGTGTCTGTGGGTGTTGTGTGTGCTTGTGTGTGGTGTGTGCTTGTGTGTGGTGTGTGCTTGTGTGTGGTGTGTGCTTGTGTGTGGTGTGTGCTTGTGTGTGTTTGTGGTGTGTGCTTGTGTTTGTGGTGTGTGCTTGTGTGTGTGGTGTGTGCTTGTGTGTGTGGTGTGTGCTTGTGTCTGTGTCTGTGTGTGTGGTGTGTGCTTGTGTGTGGTGTGTGCTTGTGTCTGTGTGTGTGATGTGTGCTTGTGTCTGTGTGTGTGGTGTGTGCTTGTGTCTTTGTGTGTGGTGTGTGCTTGTGTCTGTGTGTGGTGTGTGTGCTTGTGTCTGTGTGTGGTGTGTGTGCTTGTGTGTGTGGTGTGTGTGCTTGTGTGTTTGTGTGGTGTGTGCGTGTGTCTGTGTTTGTGGTGTGTGCTTGTGTCTGTGTGTGGTGTGTGCTTGTGTGTGTTTGTGGTGTGTGCTTGTGTGTGTTTGTGGTGTGTGCTTGTGTGTGTTTGTGGTGTGTGCTTGTGTGTGTTTGTGGTGTGTGCTTGTGTTTGTGGTGTGTGCTTGTGTGTGTGGTGTGTGCTTGTGTATGTGGTATGTGCTTGTGTATGTGGTATGTGCTTGTGTGTGTGATGTGTGCTTGTGTCTGTGAGTGGTGTGTTCTTGTGTCTGTGTGTGGTGTGTTCTTGTGTGTGTTTGTTTGTGGTGTGTGCTTGTGTTTGAGGTGCGTGCTTGTGTTTGTGGTGTTGCTTGTGTTTGTGGTGTGTGCTTGTGTTTGTGGTGTGTGCTTGTGTGTGTGGTGTGTGCTTGTGCCTGGGTGTAGTGTGTGCTTGTGTCTGTGTGTGTGTTGTGTGCTTGTGTCTGTGTGTGTGGTGTGTGCTTGTGTCTGTGTGTGGTGTGTGCTTGTGTCTGTGTGTGGTGTGTGTTTGTGTCTGTGTGTGGTGTGTGCTTGTGCCTGTGTGTGGTGTGTGCTTGTGCCTGTGTGTGGTGTGTGCTTGTGCCTGTGTGTGGTGTGTGCTTGTGTCTGCGTGTGTGGTGTGTGCTTGTGTCTGTGTGTGTGGTGTGTGCTTGTGTGTGTATGTGTTTGTGGTGTGTGTATGTGTTTGTGGTGTGTGCTTGTTTTTGTGTTCTGTGCTTGTGTTTGTGTTGTGTGCCTGTGTGTGTGGTGTGTGCGTGTGTGGGTGTGTGTGGTGTGTGCTTGTGTGTGTGGTGTGTGCTTGTGTGTGTTTTGTGCGCTTGTGTGTGCTTGTGTCTGTGTGTGTTGTGTGTGGTGTGTGCTTGTGTCTGTGGGTGTTGTGTGTGCTTGTGTGTGGTGTGTGCTTGTGTGTGGTGTGTGCTTGTGTGTGTTTGTGGTGTGTGCTTGTGTTTGTGGTGTGTGCTTGTGTGTGTGGTGTGTGCTTGTGTCTGTGTCTGTGGGTGTTGTGTGTGCTTGTGTGTGGTGTGTGGTGTGTGTGGTGTGTGCTTGTGTGTGGTGTGTGCTTGTGTGTGTTTTGTGTGCTTGTGTGTGCTTGTGTCTGTGTGTGTTGTGTGTGGTGTGTGCTTGTGTCTGTGGGTGTTGTGTGTGCTTGTGTGTGGTGTGTGCTTGTGTGTGGTGTGTGCTTGTGTGTGGTGTGTGCTTGTGTGTGTTTGTGGTGTGTGCTTGTGTGTGTGGTGTGTGCTTGTGTGTGTGGTGTGTGCTTGTGTCTGTGTCTGTGTGTGTGGTGTGTGCTTGTGTGTGGTGTGTGCTTGTGTCTGTGCGTGTGGTGTGTGCTTGTGTCTGTGTGTGTGGTGTGTGCTTGTGTCTTTGTGTGTGGTGTGTGCTTGTGTCTGTGTGTGGTGTGTGTGCTTGTGTGTGTGGTGTGTGTGCTTGTGTGTTTGTGTGGTGTGTGCGTGTGTCTGTGTTTGTGGTGTGTGCTTGTGTCTGTGTGTGGTGTGTGCTTGTGTGTGTTTGTGGTGTGTGCTTGTGTGTGTTTGTGGTGTGTGCTTGTGTGTGTTTGTGGTGTGTGCTTGTGTTTGTGGTGTGTGCTTGTGTTTGTGGTGTGTGCTTGTGTGTGTGGTGTGTGCTTGTGTATGTGGTATGTGCTTGTGTATGTGGTATGTGCTTGTGTATGTGGTATGTGCTTGTGTGTGTGATGTGTGCTTGTGTCTGTGTGTGGTGTGTTCTTGTGTCTGTGTGTGGTGTGTTCTTGTGCGTGTGTGTGGTGTGTGCTTGCGCGTGTGTGTTTGTGGTGTGTGCTTGTGTGTGTTTGTTTGTGGTGTGTGCTTGTGTTTGAGGTGCGTGCTTGTGTTTGTGGTGTTGCTTGTGTTTGTGGTGTGTGCTTGTGCCTGTGTGTGGTGTGTGCTTGTGTCTGTGTGTGTGTTGTGTGCTTGTGTCTGTGTGTGGTGTGTGCTTGTGTCTGTGTGTGGTGTGTGCTTGTGTCTGTGTGTGGTGTGTGCTTGTGCCTGTGTGTGGTGTGTGCTTGTGCCTGTGTGTGGTGTGTGCTTGTGCCTGTGTGTGGTGTGTGCTTGTGCCTGTGTGTGGTGTGTGCTTGTGCCTGTGTGTGGTGTGTGCTTGTGTCTGCGTGTGTGGTGTGTGCTTGTGTCTGTGTGTGTGGTGTGTGCTTGTGTGTGTATGTGTTTGTGGTGTGTGTATGTGTTTGTGGTGTGTGCTTGTTTTTGTGTTCTGTGCTTGTGTTTGTGTTGTGTGCCTGTGTGTGTGGTGTGTGCTTGTGTGTGTGGTGTGTGCTTGTGTGTGTTTTGTGTGCTTGTGTGTGCTTGTGTCTGTGTGTGTTGTGTGTGGTGTGTGCTTGTGTCTGTGGGTGTTGTGTGTGCTTGTGTGTGGTGTGTGCTTGTGTGTGGTGTGTGCTTGTGTGTGTTTGTGGTGTGTGCTTGTGTTTGTGGTGTGTGCTTGTGTGTGTGGTGTGTGCTTGTGTCTGTGTCTGTGTGTGTGGTGTGTGCTTTGTGTGTGTGTGTGTGGTGTGTGTGTGTGTGGTGTGTGCTTGTGTCTGTGTGTGTGGTGTGTGCTTGTGTCTGTGTGTGTGGTGTGTGCTTGTGTCTGTGTGTGGTGTGTGTGCTTGTGTCTGTGTGTGGTGTGTGTGCTTGTGTCTGTGTGTGGTGTGTGTGCTTGTGTGTGTGGTGTGTGTTTGTGTGGTGTGTGTTTGGTGTGTGTTTGTGTGGTGTGCGCGTGTGTCTGTGTGTGTGGTGTGTGCGTGTGTCTGTGTGTATGGTGTGTGCTTGTGTCTGTGTGTGTTGTGTGTGGTGTGTGCTTGTGTGTGTGTGGTGTGTGTGGTGTGTGCTTGTGTGTGTTTGTGGTGTGTGCTTGTGTTTGTGGTGTGTGCTTGTGTGTGCTTGTGTGTGTGGTGTGTGCTTGTGTCTGTGTGTGGTGTGTGCTTGTGTCTGTGTGTGTGGTGTGTGCTCGCGTCTGTGTGTGTGGTGTGTGCTTGTGTCTGTGTGTGGTGTGTTCTTGTGTCTGTGTGTGCTTGTGCGTGTGTGTGGTGTGTGCTTGTGTGTGTGGTGTGTGCTTGTGTGTGTGGTGTGTGCTTGTGTGTGTGGTGTGTGCTTGTGTGTGTGGCGTGTGCTTGTGTGTGTGCTTGTGTCTGTGCGTGTGGTGTGTGCTTGTGTCTGTGCGTGTGGAGTGATTGTGTCTGTGCGTGTGGTGTGTGCTTGTGTCTGTGCGTGTGGTGTGTGCTTGTGTCTGTGTGTGTGGTGTGTGTCTGTGTCTGTGCGTGTGGTGTGTGCTTGTGTCTGTGTCTGTACGTGTGGTGTGTGCTTGTGTCTGTGTGTGTTGTGTGTGGTGTGTGCTTGTGTCTGTGCGTGTGGTGTGTGCTTGTGTCTGTGCGTGTGGTGTGTGCTTGTGTCTGTGCGTGTGGTGTGTGTTTGTGTCTGTGCGTGTGGTGTGTGCTTGTGTCTGTGCGTGTGGTGTGTGGTGTGTGCTTGTGTCTGTGTGTGTGGTGTGTGCTTGTGTCTGTGTCTGTGTGTGTGGTGTGTGCTTGTATCTGTGTCTGTGTGTGTGGTGTGTGCTTGTGTCTGTGTCTGTGTGTGTGGTGTGTGCTTGTGTCTGTGTCTGTGTGTGTGGTGTGTGCTTGTGTCTTTGTCTGTGTGTGTGCTTGTGTCTGTGTGTGGTGTGTGTGCTTGTGTGTGTGGTGTGTGCGCTTGTGTGTGTGGTGTGTGTTTGTGTGGTGTGTGCTTGTGTCTGTGTGTGTGGTGTGTGCTTGTGTCTGTGTGTGTGGTGTGTGCTTGTGTCTGTGTGTGTGGTGTGTGCTTGTGTCTGTGTGTGTGGTGTGTGCTTGTGTCTGTGTGTGTGGTGTGTGCGTGTGTCTGTGTGTGTAGTGTGTGCCTGTGTCTGTGTGTGTGGTGTGTGCGTGTGTGTGTGGTGAGTGCTTGTGTCTGTGTGTGTGGTGTGTGCTCGCGTCTGTGTGTGTGGTGTGTGCTTGTGTCTGTGTGTGGTGTGTTCTTGTGTCTGTGTGTGCTTGTGCGTGTGTGTGGTGTGTGCTTGTGTGTGGTGTGTGTGCTTGTGTGTGTGGTGTGTGTTTGTGTGGTGTGTGTGCTTGTGTGTGTGGTGTGTGTTTGTGTCTGTGTGTGTGGTGTGTGCCTGTGTCTGTGTGTGTGGTGTGTGCTTGTGTCTGTGTGTGTAGTGTGTGGTGTGTGGTTGTGTGTGTTTGTGGTGTGTGCTTGTGTGTGTGGTGTGTGCTTGTGTGTGTGGTGTGTTCTTGTGTGTGTGGTGTGTGCTTGTGTCTGTGTGTGTGGTGTGTGCTTGTGCCTGAGTGTGTGGTGTGTGCTTGTGCCTGAGCGTGTGGTGTGTGCTTGTGTGTGTGTGGTGTGTGCTTGTGTGTGTGTGTGGTGTGTGCTTTTGTGTGTGGTGTGTGTCTGTGTCTGTTTGTGTGGTGTGTGCTAGTGTCTGTGTGTGTGGTGTGTGCTTTTGTCTGTGTGGTGTGTGTGCTTGTGTGTGTGGTGTGTGTTTGTGTGGTGTGTGAGTGGGTCTGTGTGTGTGGTGTGTGCGTGTGTCTGTGTGTGTGGTGTGTGCTTGTGTCTGTGTGTGCTTGTGTTTGTGGTGTGTGCTTGTGTCTGTGTGTGGTGTGTGCTTGTGTGTGTTTGTGGTGTGTGCTTGTGTTTGTGGTGTGTGCTTGTGTGTGTGGTGTGTGTCTGTGTCTGTGTGTGTGGTGTGTGTCTGTGTCTGTGCGTGTGGTGTGTGTCTGTGTCTGTGCGTGTGGTGTGTGTCTGTGTCTGTGCGTGTGGTGTGTGTCTGTGTCTGTGCGTGTGGTGTGTGCTTGTGTCTGTGCGTGTGGTGTGTGCTTGTGTCTGTGCGTGTGGTTGTGTCTCTGTGTCTGTGCGTGTGGTGTGTGCTTGTGTCTGTGTCTGTGCGTGTGGTGTGTGCTTGTGTCTGTGCGTGTGGTGTGTGCTTGTGTCTGTGCGTGTGGTGTGTGTTTGTGTCTGTGTGTGTTGTGTGAGGTGTGTGCCTGTGTGTGTTTGTGGTGTGTGCTTGTGTGTGTTTGTGGTGTGTGCTTGTGTGTGTTTGTGGTGTGTGCTTGTGCGTGTGGTGTGTGCTTGTGTCTGTGTGTGTGGTGTGTGCTTGTGTCTGTGTGTGTGGTGTGTGCTTGTGTCTGTGCGTGTGGTGTGTGCTTGTGCCTGTGTGTGGTGTGTGCTTGTGTCTGTGTGTGGTGTGTGCTTGTGCCTGTGTGTGGTGTGTGCTTGTGCCTGTGTGTGGTGTGTGCTTGTGTCTGCGTGTGTGGTGTGTGCTTGTGTCTGTGTGTGTGGTGTGTGCTTGTGTGTGTATGTGTTTGTGGTGTGTGCTTGTGTTTGTGTTGTGTGCCTGTGTGTGTGGTGTGTGCGTGTGTGGGTGTGTGTGGTGTGTGGTGTGTGCTTGTGTGTGTGGTGTGTGCTTGTGTGTGTGGTGTGTGCTTGTGTGTGTTTTGTGTGCTTGTGTCTGTGTGTGTTGTGTGTGGTGTGTGCTTGTGTCTGTGGGTGTTGTGTGTGCTTGTGTGTGGTGTGTGTGGTGTGTGCTTGTGTGTGGTGTGTGCTTGTGTGTGTTTTGTGTGCTTGTGTGTGCTTGTGTCTGTGTGTGTTGTGTGTGGTGTGTGCTTGTGTCTGTGGGTGTTGTGTGTGCTTGTGTGTGGTGTGTGCTTGTGTGTGGTGTGTGCTTGTGTGTGGTGTGTGCTTGTGTGTGTTTGTGGTGTGTGCTTGTGTTTGTGGTGTGTGCTTGTGTGTGTGGTGTGTGCTTGTGTGTGTGGTGTGTGCTTGTGTCTTTGTCTGTGTGTGTGGTGTGTGCTTGTGTGTGGTGTGTGCTTGTGTCTGTGTGTGTGGTGTGTGCTTGTGTCTGTGTGTGTGGTGTGTGCTTGTGTCTTTGTGTGTGGTGTGTGCTTGTGTCTGTGTGTGGTGTGTGTGCTTGTGTCTGTGTGTGGTGTGTGTGCTTGTGTGTTTGTGTGGTGTGTGCGTGTGTCTGTGTTTGTGGTGTGTGCTTGTGTCTGTGTGTGGTGTGTGCTTGTGTGTGTTTGTGGTGTGTGCTTGTGTGTGTTTGTGGTGTGTGCTTGTGTGTGTTTGTGGTGTGTGCTTGTGTGTGTTTGTGGTGTGTGCTTGTGTGTGTGGTGTGTGCTTGTGTGTGTGGTGTGTGCTTGTGTATGTGGTATGTGCTTGTGTATGTGGTATGTGCTTGTGTGTGTGATGTGTGCTTGTGTCTGTGTGTGGTGTGTTCTTGTGTCTGTGTGTGGTGTGTTCTTGTGCGTGTGTGTGGTGTGTGCTTGCGCGTGTGTGTTTGTGGTGTGTGCTTGTGTGTGTTTGTTTGTGGTGTGTGCTTGTGTTTGAGGTGCGTGCTTGTGTTTGTGGTGTTGCTTGTGTTTGTGGTGTGTGCTTGTGTTTGTGGTGTGTGCTTGTGTGTGTGGTGTGTGGTTGTGCCTGTGTGTGGTGTGTGCTTGTGTCTGTGTGTGTGTTGTGTGCTTGTGTCTGTGTGTGTGTTGTGTGCTTGTGTCTGTGTGTGTGGTGTGTGCTTGTGTCTGTGTGTGGTGTGTGCTTGTGTCTGTGTGTGGTGTGTGTTTGTGTCTGTGTGTGGTGTGTGCTTGTGCCTGTGTGTGGTGTGTGCTTGTGCCTGTGTGTGGTGTGTGCTTGTGCCTGTGTGTGGTGTGTGCTTGTGCCTGTGTGTGGTGTGTGCTTGTGTCTGCGTGTGTGGTGTGTGCTTGTGTCTGTGTGTGTGGTGTGTGCTTGTGTGTGTATGTGTTTGTGGTGTGTGTATGTGTTTGTGGTGTGTGTATGTGTTTGTGGTGTGTGCTTGTTTTTGTGTTCTGTGCTTGTGTTTGTGTTGTGTGCCTGTGTGTGTGGTGTGTGCGTGTGTGGGTGTGTGCTTGTGTGTGTGGTGTGTGCTTGTGTGTGTTTTGTGTGCTTGTGTGTGCTTGTGTCTGTGTGTGTTGTGTGTGGTGTGTGCTTGTGTGTGTTTGTAGTGTGTGCTTGTGTTTGTGGTGTGTGCTTGTGTGTGTGGTGTGTGCTTGTGTCTGTGTCTGTGTGTGTGGTGTGTGCTTGTGTCTGTGTGTGTGGTGTGTGCTTGTGTGTGTGTGGTGTGTGCTTGTGTCTGTGTGTGTGGTGTGTGCTTGTGTCTGTGTGTGTGGTGTGTGCTTGTGTCTGTGTGTGTGGTGTGTGCTTGTGTCTGTGTGTGGTGTGTGTGCTTGTGTGTGTGGTGTGTGTTTGTGTGGTGTGTGTTTGTGTGGTGTGCGCGTGTGTCTGTGTGTCTGGTGTGCGCGTGTGTCTGTGTGTGTGGTGTGTGCGTGTGTCTGTGTGTGTGGTGTGTGCTTGTGTCTGTGTGTGTTGTGTGTGGTGTGTGCTTGTGTGTGTGTGGTGTGTGTGGTGTGTGCTTGTGTGTATTTGTGGTGTGTGCTTGTGTTTGTGGTGTGTGCTTGTGTGTGCTTGTGTGTGTGGTGTGTGCTTGTGTCTGTGTGTGGTGTGTGCTTGTGTCTGTGTGTGTGGTGTGTGCTCGCGTCTGTGTGTGTGGTGTGTGCTTGTGTCTGTGTGTGGTGTGTTCTTGTGTCTGTGTGTGCTTGTGCATGTGTGTGGTGTGTGCTTGTGTGCGTGTGGTGTTGCTTGTGTTTGTGGTGTGTGCTTGTGTTTGTGGTGTGTGCTTGTGTGTGTGGTGTGTGCTTGTGTGTGTGGCGTGTGCTTGTGTGTGTGGCGTGTGCTTGTGTGTGTGCTTGTGTCTGTGCGTGTGGTGTGTGCTTGTGTCTGTGCGTGTGGAGTGATTGTGTCTGTGCGTGTGGTGTGTGCTTGTGTCTGTGCGTGTGGTGTGTGCTTGTGTCTGTGCGTGTGGTGTGTGCTTGTGTCTGTGTGTGTGGTGTGTGTCTGTGTCTGTGCGTGTGGTGTGTGCTTGTGTCTGTGTCTGTACGTGTGGTGTGTGCTTGTGTCTGTGTGTGTTGTGTGTGGTGTGTGCTTGTGTCTGTGCGTGTGGTGTGTGCTTGTGTCTGTGCCTGTGGTGTGTGTTTGTGTCTGTGCGTGTGGTGTGTGCTTGTGTCTGTGCGTGTGGTGTGTGGTGTGTGCTTGTGTCTGTGTGTGTGGTGTGTGCTTGTGTCTGTGTCTGTGTGTGTGGTGTGTGCTTGTGTCTGTGTCTGTGTGTGTGGTGTGTGCTTGTGTCTTTGTCTGTGTGTGTGCTTGTGTCTGTGTGTGGTGTGTGCGCTTGTGTGTGTGGTGTGTGTTTGTGTGGTGTGTGCTTGTGTCTGTGTGTGTGGTGTGTGCTTGTGTCTGTGTCTGTGCGTGTGGTGTGTGCTTGTGTCTGTGCGTGTGGTGTGTGCTTGTGTCTGTGCGTGTGGTGTGTGCTTGTGTCTGTGCGTGTGGTGTGTGCTTGTGTCTGTGCGTGTGGTGTGTGCTTGTGTCTGTGCGTGTGGTGTGTGGTGTGTGCTTGTGTCTGTGTGTGTGGTGTGTGCTTGTGTCTGTGTCTGTGTGTGTGGTGTGTGCTTGTGTCTGTGTCTGTGTGTGTGGTGTGTGCTTGTGTCTTTGTCTGTGTGTGTGCTTGTGTCTGTGTGTGGTGTGTGCGCTTGTGTGTGTGGTGTGTGTTTGTGTGGTGTGTGCGTGTGTCTGTGTGTGTGGTGTGTGCGCTTGTGTGTGTGGTGTGTGTTTGTGAGATGTGTGCGTGTGTCTGTGTGTGTGGTGTGTGCTTGTGTCTGTGTGTGTGGTGTGTGCTTGTGTCTGTGTGTGTTGTGTGTGGTGTGTGCTTGTGTGGATTTGTGGTGTGTGCTTGTGTGTATTTGTGGTGTGTGCTTGTGTGTGTTTGTGCTGTGTGCTTGTGTTTGTGGTGTGTGCTTGTGTCTGTGTCTGTGCGTGTGATGTGTGCTTGTGTCTGTGTCTGTGCGTGTGGTGTGTGCTTGTGTCTGTGCGTGTGGTGTGTGCTTGTGTCTGTGCTTGTGGTGTGTGCTTGTGTCTGTGCGAGTGGTGTGTGCTTGTGTCTGTGCGTGTGGTGTGTGGTGTGTGCCTGTGTCTGTGCGTGTGGTGTGTGCTTGTGTCTGTGTGTGGTGTGTGTGCTTGTGTTTGTGGTGTGTGCGCTTGTGTGTGTGGTGTGTGTTTGTGTGGTGTGTGCGTGTCTCTGTGTGTGGTGTGTGCTTGTGTGTGGTGTGTGCTTGTGTGTGTGGTGTGTGCTTGTGACTGTGTGTGTTGTGTGTGGTGTGTGCTTGTGTGTATTTGTGGTGTGTGCTTGTGTGTGTTTGTGCTGTGTGCTTGTGTTTGTGGTGTGTGCTTGTGTCTGTGCTTGTGTGTGTGGTGTGTGCTTGTGTCTGTGTGTGTGGTGTGTGCTTGTGTCTGTGTGTGTGGTGTGTGCTTGTGTCTGTGTGTGTGGTGTGTGCTTGTGTCTGTGTGTGGTGTGTCCGCTTGTGTGTGTGGTGTGTGTTTGTGTGGTGTGTGTGCTTGTGTGTGTGGTGTGTGTTTGTGTGTGGTGTGTGCGTGTGTCTGTGTGTGTGGTGTGTGCGTGTGTCTGTGTGTGTGGTGTGTGCCTGTGCCTGTGTGTGTGGTGTGTGCGTGTGTCTGTGTGTGTTGTGTGTGGTGTGTGGTTGTGTGTGTTTGTGGTGTGTGCTTGTGTGTGTGGTGTGTGCTTGTGTCTGTGTGTGTGGTGTGTGCTTGTGCCTGAGTGTGTGGTGTGTGCTTGTGCCTGAGTATGTGGTGTGTGCTTGTGCCTGAGTGTGTGGTGTGTGCTTGTCTGTGTGTGTGGTGTGTTCTTGTGTGTGTGTGGGGTGTGTGCTTGTGTGTGTGTGTGGTGTGTGCTTGTGTGTGTGTGTGGTGTGTGCTTGTGTGTGTGTGTGTGCTTGTGTGTGTGTGTGTGTGCTTGTGTGTGTGTGTGTGTGTGTGCTTGTGTGTGTGTGTGGTGTGTGCTTGTGTGTGTTTGTGGTCTGTGCTTGTGTGTGTGGTGTGTGCTTGTGTGTGTATGTGGTGTGAGCTTGTGTGTGTGTGTGGTGTGTGCTTGTGTGTGTGTGGTGTGTGCTTGTGTGTGTGTGTGGTGTGTGCCTGTGTGTGTGTGTGTGGTGTGTGCTTGTGCGTGTGTGTGGTGTGTGCTTGTGCGTGCGTGTGTGTGGTGTGTGCTTGTGCCTGTGTGTGTGGTGTGTGCTTGTGTCTGTGTGTGTGGTGTGTGCTTGTGTGTATGTGTGGTGTGTGCTTGTGTGTGTTTGTGGTCTGTGCTTGTGTGTGTGGTGTGTGCTTGTGTGTGTATGTGGTGTGTGCGTGTGTGTGTGTGGTGTGTGCTTGTGTGGTGTGTGCTTGTGTGTGTGTGGTGTGTGCCTGTGCGTGTGTGTGTGGTGTGTGCTTGTGCGTGTGTGTGGTGTGTGCTTGTGCGTGTGTGTGGTGTGTGCTTGTGCGTGTGTGTGGTGTGTGCTTGTGCCTGTGTGTGTGGTGTGTGCTTGTGTCTGTGTGTGTGGTGTGTGCTTGTGTCTGTGTGTGTGGTGTGTGCTTGTGTCTGTGTGTTTGGTGTGTGCTTGTGTGTGTGTGTGGTGTGTGCGTGTGTCTGTGTGTGGTGTGTGCATGTGTCTGTGTGTGGTGTGTGCATGTGTCTGTGTGTGGTGTGTGCGTGTGTCTGTGTGTTGTGTGCATGTGTCTGTGTGTGGTGTGTGCTTGTGTGTGTGGTGTGTGCTTGTGTGTGTGGTGTGTGCTTGTGTGTGTGGTGTGTGCTTGTGTGTGTGTGTGGTGTGTGCTTGTGTGTGTGTGTGGTGTGTGCTTGTGTGTGTGTGTGTGGTGTGTGCTTGTGTGTGTGTGTGTGGTGTGTGCTTGTGTGTGTGTGTGGTGTGTGCTTGTGTGTGTGTGTGGTGTGTGCTTGTGTGTGTGTGTGGTGTGTGTTTGTGGTGTATGTTTGTGGTGTGTGCTTGTGTGTGTTTGTGGTGTGTGCTTGTGTGTGTTTGTGGTGTGTGCTTGTGTTTGTGGTGTGTGCTTGTGTGTGTGGTGTGTGTCTGTGTCTGTTTGTGTGGTGTGTGCTTGTGTCTGTGTGTGTGGTGTGTGTCTGTGTCTGTGTGTGGTGTGTGTGTGTGTGTGGTGTGTGTGTTTGTGTGGTGTGTGCGTGTGTCTGTGTGTCTGTGTGTGTGGTGTGTGCTTGTGTCTGTGTGTGGTGTGTGTGCTTGTGTGTGTGGTGTGTGCGCTTGTGTGTGTGGTGTGTGTTTGTGTGGTGTGTGCGTGTGTCTGTGTGTGTGGTGTGTGCTTGTGTGTGTGGTGTGTGCTTGTGTCTGTGTGTGTTGTGTGTGGTGTGTGCTTGTGTCTGTGTGTGTTGTGTGTGGTGTGTGCTTGTGTGGATTTGTGGTGTGTGCTTGTGTGTATTTGTGGTGTGTGCTTGTGTGTGTTTGTGCTGTGTGCTTGTGTTTGTGGTGTGTGCTTGTGTCTGTGTCTGTGCGTGTGGTGTGTGCTTGTGTCTGTGTCTGTGCGTGTCGTGTGTGTCTGTGTCTGTGCGTGTGGTGTGTGCTTGTGTCTGTGCGTGTGGTGTGTGCTTGTGTCTGTGCGTGTGGTGTGTGCTTGTGTCTGTGCGTGTGTTTTGTGCTTGTGTCTGTGCGTGTGGTGTGTGGTGTGTGCTTGTGTGTGTTTGTGGTGTGTGCTTGTGTGTGTTTGTGGTGTGTGCTTGTGTTTGTGGTGTGTGCTTGTGTGTGTGGTGTGTGTCTGTTTGTGTGGTGTGTGCTTGTGTCTGTGTGTGTGGTGTGTGTCTGTGTCTGTGTGTGGTGTGTGTGTGTGTGTGGTGTGTGTGTTTGTGTGGTGTGTGCGTGTGTCTGTGTGTCTGTGTGTGTGGTGTGTGCTTGTGTCTGTGTGTGGTGTGTGTGCTTGTGTGTGTGGTGTGTGCGCTTGTGTGTGTGGTGTGTGTTTGTGTGGTGTGTGCGTGTGTCTGTGTGTGTGGTGTGTGCTTGTGTGTGTGGTGTGTGCTTGTGTCTGTGTGTGTTGTGTGTGGTGTGTGCTTGTGTCTGTGTGTGTTGTGTGTGGTGTGTGCTTGTGTGGATTTGTGGTGTGTGCTTGTGTGTATTTGTGGTGTGTGCTTGTGTGTGTTTGTGCTGTGTGCTTGTGTTTGTGGTGTGTGCTTGTGTCTGTGTCTGTGCGTGTGGTGTGTGCTTGTGTCTGTGTCTGTGCGTGTCGTGTGTGTCTGTGTCTGTGCGTGTCGTGTGTGTCTGTGTCTGTGCGTGTGGTGTGTGCTTGTGTCTGTGCGTGTGGTGTGTGCTTGTGTCTGTGCGTGTGGTGTGTGCTTGTGTCTGTGCGTGTGTTTTGTGCTTGTGTCTGTGCGTGTGGTGTGTGGTGTGTGCTTGTGCCTGTGGTGTGTGCTTGTGTCTGTGTCTGTGTGTGTGGTGTGTGCTTGTGTCTGTGTGTGGTGTGTGTGCTTGTGTTTGTGGTGTGTGCGCTTGTGTGTGTGGTGTGTGTATGTGTGGTGTCTGTGTGTGTGGTGTGTGCTTGTGTGTGTGGTGTGTGCTTGTGTGTGTGGTGTGTGCTTGTGTCTGTGTGTGTTGTGTGTGGTGTGTGCTTGTGTGTATTTGTGGTGTGTGCTTGTGTGTGTTTGTGCTGTGTGTTTGTGTGTGTTTGTGCTGTGTGCTTGTGTTTGTGGTGTGTGCTTGTGTCTGTGCTTGTGTGTGGTGTGTGCTTGTGTCTGTGTGTGTGGTGTGTGCTTGTGTCTGTGTGTGTGGGTTGTGTGCTTGTGTCTGTGTGTGTGGTGTGTGCTTGTGTCTGTGTTTGTGGTGTGTGCTTGTGTCTGTGTGTGTGGTGTGTGCTTGTGTCTGTGTGTGTGGTGTGTGCTTGTGTCTGTGTGTGGTGTGTCTGCTTGTGTGTGTGGTGTGCGTTTGTGTGGTGTGTGTGCTTGTGTGTGGTGTGTGTGCTTGTGTGTGGTGTGTGTTTGTGTGTGGTGTGTGCGTGTGTGTGGTGTGTGCCTGTGCCTGTGTGTGTGGTGTGTGCTTGTGTCTGTGTGTGTTGTGTGTGGTGTGTGGTTGTGTGTGTTTGTGGTGTGTGCTTGTGTGTGTGGTGTGTGTCTGTGTCTGTTTGTGTGGTGTGTGCTTGTGTCTGTGTGTGTGGTGTGTGTCTGTGTCTGTGTGCGGTGTGTGTGTTTGTGTGGTGTGTGCGTGTGTCTGTGTGTGTGGTGTGTGCTTGTGTCTGTGTGTGTGGTGTGTGCGTGTGTCTGTGTGTGGTGTGTGCGTGTGTCTGTGTGTGGTGTGTGCTTGTGTGTGGTGTGTGCTTGTGTGTGTGTGTGGTGTGTGCTTGTGTGTGTGTGTGGTGTGTGCTTGTGTGTGTGTGTGGTGTGTGCTTGTGTGTGTGTGTGGTGTGTGCTTGTGTGTGTTTGTGTGTGTGCTTGTGTGTGTTTGTTGTGTGTGCTTGTGTGTGTTTGTGGTGAGTGCTTGTGTGTGTTTGTGGTGTGTGCTTGTTTTTGTGGTGTGTGCTTGTGTGTGTGGTGTGTGTCTGTGTCTGTTTGTGTGGTGTGTGCTTGTGTCTGTGTGTGTGTCTGTGTCTGTGTGTGGTGTGTGTGTGTGTGGTGTGTGTGTTTGTGTGGTGTGTGCGTGTGTCTGTGTGTGTGCGTGTGTGTGTGTCTGTGTGTGTGGTGTGTGCTTGTGTCTGTGTGTGGTGTGTGTGCTTGTGTGTGTGGTGTGTGCGCTTGTGTGTGTGGTGTGTTTGTGTGGTGTGTGCGTGTGTCTGTGTGTGTGGTGTGTGCTTGTGTGTGTGGTGTGTGCTTGTGTCTGTGTGTGTTGTGTGTGGTGTGTGCTTGTGTCTGTGTGTGTTGTGTGTGGTGTGTGCTTGTGTGGATTTGTGGTGTGTGCTTGTGTGTATTTGTGGTGTGTGTTTGTGCTGTGTGCTTGTGTTTGTGGTGTGTGCTTGTGTCTGTGTCTGTGCGTGTGGTGTGTGCTTGTGTCTGTGTCTGTGCGTGTGGTGTGTGCTTGTGTCTGTGCGTGTGGTGTGTGCTTGTGTCTGTGCGTGTGTTGTGTGCTTGTGTCTGTGCGTGTGGTGTGTGGTGTGTGCTTGTGTCTGTGGTGTGTGCTTGTGTCTGTGCCTGTGTGTGTGGTGTTTGCTTGTGTCTGTGCCTGTGTGTGTGGTGTTTGATTGTGTCTGTGCCTGTGTGTGTGGTGTTTGCTTGTGTCTGTGCCTGTGTGTGTGGTGTTTGCTTGTGCCTGTGCCTGTGTGTGTGTGGTATTTGCTTGTGTCTGTGCCTGTGTGTGTGGTGTTTGCTTGTGTGTGTGACTGTATGGTGTTGCTTATGCGTGTGTGGTGAGTGCTTGTGTGTGTGCCTGTGTGGTGTTGCTTGTGCCTGTGTGTGGTGTGTGCTTGTGTGTGTGCGTGTGTGTGTGGTGTGTGCTTGTGTCTGTGTGTGTGGTGTGCGCTTGTGTCTGTGCGTGTTGTGTGCGCTTGTGTCTGTGCGTGTGGTGTGTGCTTGTGTCTGCGTGTGTGGTGTGTGCTTGTGTCTGTGCCTGTGTGTATGTGGTGTTTGCTTGTGCCTGTGCCTGTGTGTGTGTGGTATTTGCTTGTGTCTGTGCCTGTGTGGTGTTGCTTATGCCTGTGTGTAGTGAGTGCTTGTGTGTGTCTGTGTGGTGTTGCTTGTGCCTGTGTGTGGTGTGTGCTTGTGTCTGTGTGTGTTGTGTGTGGTGTGTGCTTGTGTGGATTTGTGGTGTGTGCTTGTGTGTATTTGTGGTGTGTGCTTGTGTGTGTTTGTGCTGTGTGCTTGTGTTTGTGGTGTGTGCTTGTGTCTGTGTCTGTGCGTGTGGTGTGTGCTTGTGTCTGTGTCTGTGCGTGTGGTGTGTGCTTGTGTCTGTGTCTGTGCGTGTGGTGTGTGTCTGTGTCTGTGCGTGTGGTGTGTGCTTGTGTCTGTGCGTGTGGTGTGTGCTTGTGTCTGTGCGTGTGGTGTGTGCTTGTGTCTGTGCGTGTGTTTTGTGCTTGTGTCTGTGCGTGTGGTGTGTGGTGTGTGCTTGTGTCTGTGGTGTGTGCTTGTGTCTGTGTCTGTGTGTGTGGTGTGTGCTTGTGTCTGTGTCTGTGTGTGTGGTGTGTGCTTGTGTCTGTGTGTGGTGTGTGTGCTTGTGTTTGTGGTGTGTGCGCTTGTGTGTGTGGTGTGTGTTTGTGTGGTGTCTGTGTGTGTGGTGTGTGCTTGTGTGTGTGGTGTGTGCTTGTGTGTGCTTGTGTCTGTGTGTGTTGTGTGTGGTGTGTGCTTGTGTGTATTTGTGGTGTGTGCTTGTGTGTGTTTGTGCTGTGTGCTTGTGTGTGTTTGTGCTGTGTGCTTGTGTTTGTGGTGTGTGCTTGTGTCTGTGCTTGTGTGTGGTGTGTGCTTGTGTCTGTGTGTGTGGTGTGTGCTTGTGTCTGTGTGTGTGGGTTGTGTGCTTGTGTCTGTGTGTGTGGTGTGTGCTTGTGTCTGTGTTTGTGGTGTGTGCTTGTGTCTGTGTGTGTGGTGTGTGCTTGTGTCTGTGTGTGTGGTGTGTGCTTGTGCCTGTGTGTGGTGTGTCTGCTTGTGTGTGTGGTGTGTGTTTGTGTGGTGTGTGTGCTTGTGTGTGGTGTGTGTTTGTGTGTGGTGTGTGCGTGTGTGTGGTGTGTGCCTGTGCCTGTGTGTGTGGTGTGTGCTTGTGTCTGTGTGTGTTGTGTGTGGTGTGTGGTTGTGTGTGTTTGTGGTGTGTGCTTGTGTGTGTGGTGTGTGTCTGTGTCTGTTTGTGTGGTGTGTGCTTGTGTCTGTGTGTGTGGTGTGTGTCTGTGTCTGTGTGCGGTGTGTGTGTTTGTGTGGTGTGTGCGTGTGTCTGTGTGTGTGGTGTGTGCTTGTGTCTGTGTGTGGTGTGTGCGTGTGTCTGTGTGTGGTGTGTGCGTGTGTCTGTGTGTGGTGTGTGGTGTGTGCTTGTGTGTGTGTGTGGTGTGTGCTTGTGTGTGTGTGTGGTGTGTGCTTGTGTGTGTGTGTGGTGTGTGCTTGTGTGTGGTGTGTGCTTGTGTGTGTTTGTGTGTGTGCTTGTGTGTGCTTGTGGTGTGTGCTTGTGTGTGTTTGTGGTGTGTGCTTGTGTGTGTGGTGTGTGTCTGTGTCTGTTTGTGTGGTGTGTGCTTGTGTCTGTGTGTGTGGTGTGTGTCTGTGTCTGTGTGTGGTGTGTGTGTGTGTGGTGTGTGTGTTTGTGTGGTGTGTGCGTGTGTCTGTGTGCGTGTGTGTGTGTGTCTGTGTGTGTGGTGTGTGCTTGTGTCTGTGTGTGGTGTGTGTGCTTGTGTGTGTGGTGTGTGCGCTTGTGTGTGTGGTGTGTGTTTGTGTGGTGTGTGCGTGTGTCTGTGTGTGTGGTGTGTGCTTGTGTGTGTGGTGTGTGCTTGTGTCTGTGTGTGTTGTGTGTGGTGTGTGCTTGTGTCTGTGTGTGTTGTGTGTGGTGTGTGCTTGTGTGGATTTGTGGTGTGTGCTTGTGTGTATTTGTGGTGTGTGCTTGTGTGTGTTTGTGCTGTGTGCTTGTGTTTGTGGTGTGTGCTTGTGTCTGTGTCTGTGCGTGTGGTGTGTGCTTGTGTCTGTGCGTGTGGTGTGTGCTTGTGTCTGTGCGTGTGGTGTGTGCTTGTGTCTGTGCGTGTGTTGTGTGCTTGTGTCTGTGCGTGTGGTGTGTGGTGTGTGCTTGTGTCTGTGGTGTGTGCTTGTGTCTGTGCCTGTGTGTGTGGTGTTTGCTTGTGTCTGTGCCTGTGTGTGTGGTGTTTGCTTGTGTCTGTGCCTGTGTGTGTGGTGTTTGCTTGTGTCTGTGCCTGTGTGTGTGGTGTTTGCTTGTGCCTGTGCCTGTGTGTGTGTGGTATTTGCTTGTGTCTGTGCCTGTGTGTGTGGTGTTTGCTTGTGTGTGTGACTGTATGGTGTTGCTTATGCCTGTGTGTGTTGAGTGCTTGTGTGTGTGCCTGTGTGGTGTTGCTTGTGCCTGTGTGTGGTGTGTGCTTGTGTGTGTGCGTGTGTGTGTGGTGTGTGCTTGTGTCTGTGTGTGTGGTGTGCGCTTGTGTCTGTGCGTGTCGTGTGTGCTTGTGTCTGTGTGTGTGGTGTGTGCTTGTGTCTGTGCCTGTGTGTATGTGGTGTTTGCTTGTGCCTGTGCCTGTGTGTGTGTGGTATTTGCTTGTGTCTGTGCCTGTGTGGTGTTGCTTATACCTGTGTGTAGTGAGTGCTTGTGTGTGTCTGTGTGGTGTTGCTTGTGCCTGTGTGTGGTGTGTGCTTGTGCGTGTGCGTGTGGTGTGTGCTTGTGTCTGTGCGTGTGGTGTGTGCTTGTGTCTGTGTGTGTGGTGTGCGCTTGTGTCTGTGCGTGTCGTGTGCGCTTGTGTCTGTGTGCTGTGTGCTGGTGTGTGGTGTGTGCTGGTGTTTGTGTGTGTGGTGTGTATGGTGTGTGTGTGTGGTGTGTCTATGTGTGTGGTGCGTGTTTGTGTGTGTGGTGCATCTTTGTGTGTGTGTTGCGGGTTTGTGTCTGTGCCTGTGTGTGTGATGTTTGCTTGTGTCTGTGCCTGTGTGTGATGTTTGCTTGTGTTTGTGCCTGTGTGTGATGTTTGCTTGAGCCTGTGCCTGTGTGTGATGTGTGCTTGTGTCTGTGCCTGTGTGTGTGGGTAGGCTTGCATGTGTCTGTGCCTGTGTGTGTGGGTGTGTGCTTGTGTCTGTGCCTGTGTGTGTGGTGTTTGCTTGTGTCTGTGCCTGTGTGTGTGTGTGGTGTTTGCTTGTGTCTGTGCCTGTGTGTGTGTGTGGTGTTTGCTTGTGTCTGTGCCTGTGCGTGTGTGGTGTTTGTCTGTGTCTGTGCCTGTGTGCATGTGGTGTTTGCTTGTGTCTGTGCCTGTGTGTGTGGTGTTTGCTTGTGTCTGTGCCTGTGTGTGTGTGTGTGGCGTTTGCTTGTGTCTGTGCCTGTGTGTGTGGTGTTTGCTTGTGTCTGTGCCTGTGTGTGTGGTGTTTGCTTGTGCCTGTGTCTGTGTGTATGTGGTGTTTGCTTGTGTCTGTGCCTGTGTGTATGTGGTGTTTGCTTGTGTCTGTGCCTGTGTGTGTGGTGTTTGCTTGTGTGTGTGCCTGTGTGGTGTTGCTTATGCCTGTGTGTGGTGAGTGCTTGTGTGTGTGCCTGTGTGGTGTTGCTTGTGCCTGTGTGTGGTGTGTGCGTGTGGTGTGTGCTTGTGTCTGTGTGTGTGGTGTGTGCTTGTGTCTGTGTATGTGGTGTGCGCTTGTGTCTGTGCGTGTGGTGTGCGATTGTGTCTGTGCGTGTGGTGTGCGATTGTGTCTGTGCGTGTGGTGTGCGCTTGTGTGGTGTTTGCTTGTGCCTGTGCCTGTGTGTGTGGTGTTTGCTTGTGTCTGTGTGTATGTGGTGTTTGCTTGTGTCTGTGTGTGTGAGTGTGTGGTGTTTGTGTGTGTGTGTGTGTGGTGTTTGCTTGTGTCTGTGTGTGTGTGTGTGTGTGTGTGGTGTTTGCTTGTGTCTGTGTGTGTGTGTGTGTGTGTGTGTATGTGGTGTTTGCTTGTGTCTGTGTGTGTGTGGTGTGTGTGTGTGTGTGGTGTGTGTGTGTGTGTGTGTGTGGTGTGTGTGTGTGTGGTGTTTGCGTGTGTGTGTGTGTGGTGTTTGCGTGTGTGTGTGTGTGGTGTTTGCTTGTGTGTGTGTGTGGTGTTTGCTTGTGTGTGTGTGTGGTGTTTGCGTGTGTGTGTGTGTGGTGTTTGCGTGTGTGTGTGTGGTGTTTGCGTGTGTGTGTGTGGTGTTTGCGTGTGTGTGTGTGGTGTTTGCGTGTGTGTGTGTGGTGTTTGCGTGTGTGTGTGTGGTGTTTGCGTGTGTGTGTGTGGAGTTTGCGTGTGTGTGTGTGTGTGGTGTTTATGTGTGTGTGTGTGTGTGTGGTGTTTATGTGTGTGTGTGGTGTTTGCGTATGTGTGTGTGTGGTGTTTGCATGTGTGTGTGTGTGGTGTTTGCGTGTGTGTGTGGTGTTTGCGTGTGTGTGTGGTGTTTGCGTGTGTGTGTGGTGTTTGCGTGTGTGTGTGGTGTTTGCGTGTGTGTGTGTGTGTGGTGTTTGTGTGTGTGTGGTGTTTGCGTGTGTGTGTGTGTGTGGTGTTTGCGTGTGTGTGTGTGTGTGGTGTTTGCGTGTGTGTGTGTGGTGTTTGCTTGTGTGTGTGTGTGTGTGTGGTGTTTGCGTGTGTGTGTGTGTGTGTGGTGTTTGCTTGTGTGTGTGTGTGGTGTTTGCTTGTGTGTGTGGTGTTTGCTTGTTTGTGTGTGTGTGTGGTGTTTGCTTGTTTGTGTGTGTGTGTGGTGTTTGCTTGTGTGTGTGTGTGTGTGGTGTTTGCTTGTGTGTGTGTGTGTGTGGTGTTTGCTTGTGTGTGTGTGTGTGTGGTGTTTGCTTGTGTGTGTGTGTGTGGTGTTTGCTTGTGTGTGGTGTTTGCTTGTGTGTGTGTGTGTGGTGTTTGCTTGTGTGTGTGTGTGTGGTGTTTGCTTGTGTGTGTGTGTGTGGTGTTTGCTTGTGTGTGTGTGGTGTTTGCTTGTGTGTGTGTGTGGTGTTTGCGTGTGTGTGTGGTGTTTGCGTGTGTGTGTGGTGTTTGCGTGTGTGTGTGGTGTTTGCGTGTGTGTGTGTGTGTGGTGTTTGTGTGTGTGTGGTGTTTGCGTGTGTGTGTGTGTGTGGTGTTTGCGTGTGTGTGTGGTGTTTGCTTGTGTGTGTGTGTGTGTGGTGTTTGCTTGTGTGTGTGTGTGTGGTGTTTGCTTGTGTGTGGTGTTTGCTTGTGTGTGTGTGTGTGGTGTTTGCTTGTGTGTGTGTGTGTGGTGTTTGCTTGTGTGTGTGTGTGTGTGGTGTTTGCTTGTGTGTGTGTGGTGTTTGCTTGTGTGTGTGTGTGTGGTGTTTGCTTGTGTGTGTGTGTGTGTGGTGTTTGCTTGTGTGTGTGTGTGTGTGGTGTTTGCTTGTGTGTGTGTGTGTGTGGTGTTTGCTTGTGTGTGTGTGTGGTGTTTGCTTGTGTGTGTGTGTGTGTGGTGTTTGCTTGTGTGTGTGTGGTGTTTGCTTGTGTGTGTGTGTGTGGTGTTTGCGTATGTGTGTGTGTGGTGTTTGCTTGTGTGTGTGGTGTTTGCTTGTGTGTGTGTGTGTGTGTGTGGTGTTTGCTTGTGTGTGTGTGTGTGGTGTTTGCTTGTGTGTGTGTGGTGTTTGCTTGTGTGTGTGTGTGTGGTGTTTGCTTGTGTGTGTGTGTGTGGTGTTTGCTTGTGTGTGTGTGGTGTTTGCTTGTGTGTGTGTGTGTGGTGTTTGCGTGTGTGTGTGTGTGGTGTTTGCTTGTGTGTGTGGTGTTTGCTTGTGTGTGTGTGTGTGGTGTTTGCTTGTGTGTGTGTGGTGTTTGCTTGTGTGTGTGTGTGTGTGTGGTGTTTGCTTGTGTGTGTGTGTGTGTGGTGTTTGCTTGTGTGTGTGTGTGGTGTTTGCTTGTGTGTGTGTGTGGTGTTTGCTTGTGTGTGTGTGTGGTGTTTGCTTGTGTGTGTGTGGTGTTTGCTTGTGTGTGTGTGTGTGGTGTTTGCGTATGTGTGTGTGTGGTGTTTGCTTGTGTGTGTGGTGTTTGCGTGTGTGTGTGTGTGTGTGTGGTGTTTGCGTGTGTGTGTGTGTGTGTGTGGTGTTTGCTTGTGTGTGTGTGTGTGGTGTTTGCTTGTGTGTGTGTGTGTGGTGTTTGCTTGTGTGTGTGTGGTGTTTGCTTGTGTGTGTGTGTGTCGTGTTTGCTTGTGTGTGTGTGTGTGTGGTGTTTGCTTGTGTGTGTGTGGTGTTTGCTTGTGTGTGTGTGTGTGGTGTTTGCTTGTGTGTGTGTGTGTGTGTGTGGTGTTTGCTTGTGTGTGTGTGTGTGGTGTTTGCTTGTGTGTGTGTGTGGTGTTTGCTTGTGTGTGTGTGTGGTGTTTGCTTGTGTGTGTGTGTGGTGTTTGCTTGTGTGTGTGTGTGTGTGGTGTTTGCTTGTGTGTGTGTGTGTGTGGTGTTTGCTTGTGTGTGTGTGTGTGGTGTTTGCTTGTGTGTGTCGTGTGTGCTTGTGTCTGTGTGTGTGGTGTTTGCTTGTGTCTGTGTGTGCTTGTGTCTGTGTGTGTGGTGTTTGCTTGTGTCTGTGTGTGCTTGTGTCTGTGTGTGTTGTGTGGTGTGTGCTTGTGCGTGTGATGTGTGCTTGTGTCTGTGTGTTGTGTGCGGTGTGTATGGTGTGTATGTGTGGTGTGTCTATGTGTGCCGTGCGTGTTTGTGTGTGTGGTGCATCTTTGTGTGTGTGTTGCGGGTTTGTGTCTGTGCCTGTGTGTGTGATGTTTGCTTGTGTCTGTGCCTGTGTGTGATGTTTGCTTGTGTTTGTGCCTGTGTGTGATGTTTGCTTGAGCCTGTGCCTGTGTGTGATGTGTGCTTGTGTCTGTGCCTGTGTGTGTGGGTAGGTTTGCATGTGTCTATGCCTGTGTGTGTGGGTGTGTGCTTGTGTCTGTGCCTGTGTGTGTGGTGTTTGCTTGTGTCTGTGCCTGTGTGTGTGTGTGTGTGTGGTGTTTGCTTGTGTCTGTGCCACTGTGTGTGTGTGGTGTTTGCTTGTGTCTGTGCCTGTGCGTGTGTGGTGTTTGCCTGTGTCTGTGCCTGTGTGTGTGTGGTGTTTGCTTGTGTCTGTGCCTGTGTGTATGGGTGTGTTTTCTTGTGCCTGTGCCTGTGTGTGTGTGGTGTTTGCTTGTGTGTGTGCCTGTGTGGTGTTGCTTATGCCTGTGTGTGGTGTGTGCTTGTGTGTGTGCCTGTGTGGTGTTGCTTGTGCCTGTGTGTGGTGTGTGCTTGTGTGTATGCGGGTGTGTGGTGTGTGCTTGTGTCTGTGTGTGGATTGTGTGCTTGTGTCTGTGTGTGTGGTGTGTGCTTGTGTCTGTGCGTGTGGTGTGCGCTTGTGTCTGTGCGTGTCGTGTGCGCTTGTGTCTGTGTGTGTGGTGTGTGCTTGTGTCTGTGTGTGCTTGTGTCTGTGTGTGTTGTGTGGTGTGTGCTTGTGCGTGTGATGTGTGCTTGTGTCTGTGTGTTGTGTGCTGGTGTGTGGTGTGTGCTGGTGTTTGTGTGTGTGGTGTGTATGATGTGTGTGTTGTGTGTCTATGTGTGTGGTGCGTGTTTGTGTGTGTGGTGCATCTTTGTGTGTGTGTTGCGGGTTTGTGTCTGTGCCTGTGTGTGAGATGTTTGCTAGTGTTTGTGTCTGTGCCTGTGTGTGGTGTTTGCTTGCGTTTGTGCCTGTGTGTGATGTTTGCTTGAGCCTGTGCCTGTGTGTGATGTGTGCTTATGTCTGTGCCTGTGTGTGTGGGTAGGTTTGCATGTGTCTGTGCCTGTGTGTGTGGGTGTGTGCTTGTGTCTGTGCCTGTGTGTGTGGTGTTTGCTTGTGTCTGTGCCTGTGTGTGTGGCGTTTGCTTGTGCCTGTGCCTGTGTGTGTGTGTGGTGTTTGCTTGTGTCTGTGCCTGTGCGTGTGTGGTGTTTGACTGTGTCTGTGTCTGTGTGTATGTGGTGTTAGCTTGTGCCTGTGCCTGTGTGTATGGGTGTGTTTTCTTGTGCCTGTGCCTGTGTGTGTGGTGTTTGCTTGTGTGTGTGCGGTGTGTGTGTGGTGTGTGTGTGGTGTGTGTTTGGTGTGTGGTGTGTGTTTGTGCGTGTGTGTGTGTGTGTGTGTTGTGTGCGTGTGTGGTGTTTGCTTGTGCCTGTGCCTGTGTGTGTGGTGTTTGCTTGTGTCTGTGTGTGTGTGTGTGTGTGTATGTGGTGTTTGCTTGTGTCTGTGTGTGTGTGTGTGTTGTTTGTGTGTGTGTGTGTTGTTTGTGTGTGTGTGTGTGTGTGTTGTTTGTGTGTGTGTGTGTGGTGTTTGCTTGTGTCTGTGTGTGCGTGTGTGTGTGTGTGTGTGGTGTTTGCGTGTGTGTGTGTGTGGTGTTTGCGTGTGTGTGTGTGGTGTTTGCGTGTGTGTGTGTGTGTGCTGTTTGCGTGTGTGTGTGTGGTGTTTGCGTGTGTGTGTGTGTGGTGTGTGCTTGTGTGTGTGTGTGGTGTTTGCGTGTGTGTGTGTGTGTGTGGTGTTTGCGTGTGTGTGTGTGTGTGGTGTTTGCGTGTGTGTGTGTGTGTGGTGTTTGCGTGTGTGTGTGTGGTGTTTGCGCGTGTGTGTGTGTGTGTGGCGTTTGCGTGTGTGTGTGTGGTGTTTGCGTGTGTTTGTGTGGTGTTTGCGTGTGTGTGTGTGGTGTTTGCGTGTGTGTGTGTGGTGTTTGCGTGTGTGTGTGTGGTGTTTGCGTGTGTGTGTGGTGTTTGCGTGTGTGTGTGTGGTGTTTGCTTGTGTGTGTGTGGTGTTTGCTTGTGTGTGTGTGTGGTGTTTGCTTGCGTGTGTGTGTGTGGTGTTTGCTTGTGTGTGGTGTGTGCTTGTGTGTGTGTGTGTGGTGTTTGCTTGTGTGTGTGTGTGTGGTGTTTGCTTGTGTGTGTGTGTGTGGTGTTTGCTTGTGTGTGTGTGTGTGGTGTTTGCTTGTGTGTGTGTGTGTGGTGTTTGCTTGTGTGTGTGTGTGTGTGGTGTTTGCTTGTGTGTGTGTGTGTGTGGTGTTTGCTTGTGTGTGTGTGTGTGTGGTGTTTGCTTGTGTGTGTGTGTGTGTGGTGTTTGCTTGTGTGTGTGTGTGTGTGTGGTGTTTGCTTGTGTGTGTGTGTGTGGTGTTTGCTTGTGTGTGTGTGTGTGTGGTGTTTGCTTGTGTGTGTGTGTGTGTGGTGTTTGCTTGTGTGTGTGTGTGTGTGTGTGGTGTTTGCTTGTGTGTGTGTGTGTGTGGTGTTTGCTTGTGTGTGTGTGTGTGGTGTTTGCTTGTGTGTGTGTGTGTGTGGTGTTTGCTTGTGTGTGTGTGTGTGTGTGTGTGGTGTTTGCTTGTGTGTGTGTGTGTGTGTGTGGTGTTTGCTTGTGTGTGTGTGTGTGTGTGTGGTGTTTGCTTGTGTGTGTGTGTGTGTGTGTGGTGTTTGCTTGTGTGTATGTGTGTGTGTGTGGTGTTTGCTTGTGTGTGTGTGTGTGGTGTGTGCTTGTGTGTGTGTGTGTGTGTGGTGTTTGCTTTGTGTGTGTGTGTGTGAGGTGTTTGCTTGTGTGTGCGTGTGGTGTGTGCTTGTGTGTGTGCGTGTGGTGTGTGTGGAGTGTGTGCTTGTGTCTGTGCGTGTCGTGTGCGCTTGTTTCTGTGTGTGGGGTGTGTGCTTGTGTCTGTGTGTGTGGTATGTGCTTGTGTCTGTGTGTGTGGTGTGTGCTTGTGTCTGTGTGTGTTGTGTGGTGTGTGCTTGTGCGTGTGATGTGTGCTTGTGTCTGTGTGTTGTGTGCTGGTGTGTGGTGTGTGCTGGTGTTTGTGTGTGTGGTGTGAATGGTGTGTATGTGTGGTGTGTCTATGTGTGTGGTGCGTGTTTGTGTGTGTGGTGCATCTTTGTGTGTGTGTTGCGGGTTTGTGTCTGTGCCTGTGTGTGTGATGTTTGCTTGTGTCTGTGCCTGTGTGTGATGTTTGCTTGTGTTTGTACCTGTGTGTGATGTGTGCTTGTGTCTGTGCCTGTGTGTGTGGGTAGGTTTGCATGTGTCTATGCCTGTGTGTGTGGGTGTTTTTCCTTTGTCTGTGCCTGTGTGTGTGGTGTTTGCTTGTGTCTGTGCCTCTGTGTGTGTGTGGTGTTTGCTTGTGTCTGTGCCTGTGTGGTGTTTGCTTGTGTGTGTGTGTGTGGTGTTTGCTTGTGTGTGTGTGTGTGGTGTTTGCTTGTGTGTGTGTGTGTGTGGTGTTTGCTTGTGTGTGTGTGTGTGGTGTTTGCTTGTGTGTGTGTGTGTGGTGTTTGCTTGTGTGTGTGTGTGTGGTGTTTGCTTGTGTGTGTGTGTGTGTGGTGTTTGCTTGTGTGTGTGTGTGTGCGTGTGTGTGTGGTGTTTGCTTGTGTGTGTGCGTGTGTGTGTGGTGTTTGCTTGTGTGTGTGTGTGTGGTGTTTGCTTGTGTGTGTGTGTGTGTGTGGTGTTTGCTTGTGTGTGTGTGTGTGGTGTTTGCTTGTGTGTGTGTGTGTGGTGTTTGCTTGTGTGTGTGTGTGTGGTGTTTGCTTGTGTGTGTGTGTGTGGTGTTTGCTTGTGTGTGTGTGTGTGTGGTGTTTGCTTGTGTGTGTGTGTGTGTGGTGTTTGCTTGTGTGTGTGTGTGTGTGGTGTTTGCGTGTGTGTGTGTGGTGTTTGCGTGTGTGTGTGTGGTGTTTGCGTGTGTGTGTGGTGTTTGCGTGTTTGTGTGTGGTGTTTGCGTGTGTGTGTGGTGTTTGCGTGTGTGTGTGGTGTTTGCGTGTGTGTGTGGTGTTTGCGTGTGTGTGTGTGGTGTTTGCTTGTGTGTGTGTGTGTGGTGTTTGCTTGTGTGTGTGTGGTGTTTGCTTGTGTGTGTGTGGTGTTTGCTTGTGTGTGTGTGTGGTGTTTGCTTGTGTGTGTGTGGTGTTTGCTTGTGTGTGTGTGGTGTTTGCTTGTGTGTGTGTGTGGTGTTTGCTTGTGTGTGTGTGTGTGGTGTTTGCTTGTGTGTGGTGTGTGCTTGTGTGTGTGTGTGTGGTGTTTGCTTGTGTGTGTGTGTGTGTGGTGTTTGCTTGTGTGTGTGTGTGTGGTGTTTGCTTGTGTGTGTGTGTGTGGTGTTTGCTTGTGTGTGTGTGTGTGGTGTTTGCTTGTGTGTGTGTGTGTGTGGTGTTTGCTTGTGTGTGTGTGTGTGTGTGGTGTTTGCTTGTGTGTGTGTGTGTGTGGTGTTTGCTTGTGTGTGTGTGTGTGGTGTTTGCTTGTGTGTGTGTGTGTGTGGTGTTTGCTTGTGTGTGTGTGTGTGTGGTGTTTGCTTGTGTGTGTGTGTGTGTGGTGTTTGCTTGTGTGTGTGTGTGTGTGGTGTTTGCTTGTGTGTGTGTGTGTGTGGTGTTTGCTTGTGTGTGTGTGTGTGTGGTGTTTGCTTGTGTGTGTGTGGTGTTTGCTTGTGTGTGTGTGTGGTGTTTGCTTGTGTGTGTGTGTGTGTGGTGTTTGCTTGTGTGTGTGTGTGTGTGTGTGGTGTTTGCTTGTGTGTGTGTGTGTGTGTGGTGTTTGCTTGTGTGTGTGTGTGTGTGTGGTGTTTGCTTGTGTGTGTGTGTGTGTGTGGTGTTTGCTTGTGTGTGTGTGTGTGGTGTGTGCTTGTGTGTGGTGTTTGCTTGTGTGTGTGTTTGTGTGTGGTGTTTGCTTGTGTGTGTGTGTGTGTGGTGTTTGCTTGTGTGTGTGTGTGTGTGTGGTGTTTGCTTGTGTGTGTGTGTGTGGTGTGTGCTTGTGTGTGGTGTTTGCTTGTGTGTGTGTTTGTGTGTGGTGTTTGCTTGTGTGTGTGTGTGTGTGTGTGTGGTGTTTGCTTGTGTATGTGTGTGTGTGTGTGGTGTTTGCTTGTGTGTGTGTGTGTGTGTGGTGTTTGCTTGTGTGTGTGTGTGTGTGTGTGGTGTTTGCTTGTGTGTGTGTGTGTGTGTGGTGTTTGCTTGTGTGTGTGTGTGTGGTGTGTGCTTGTGTGTGGTGTTTGCTTGTGTGTGTGTGTGTGTGTGGTGTTTGCTTTGTGTGTGTGTGTGTGAGGTGTTTGCTTGTGTGTGCGTGTGGTGTGTGCTTGTGTGTGTGCGTGTGGTGTGTGTGGAGTGTGTGCTTGTGTCTGTGCGTGTCGTGTGCGCTTGTGTCTGTGTGTGGGGTGTGTGCTTGTGTCTGTGTGTGTGGTATGTGCTTGTGTCTGTGTGTGTGGTGTGTGCTTGTGTCTGTGTGTGTTGTGTGGTGTGTGCTTGTGCGTGTGATGTGTGCTTGTGTCTGTGTGTTGTGTGCTGGTGTGTGGTGTGTGCTGGTGTTTGTGTGTGTGGTGTGAATGGTGTGTATGTGTGGTGTGTCTATGTGTGTGGTGCGTGTTTGTGTGTGTGGTGCATCTTTGTGTGTGTGTTGCGGGTTTGTGTCTGTGCCTGTGTGTGTGATGTTTGCTTGTGTCTGTGCCTGTGTGTGATGTTTGCTTGTGTTTGTACCTGTGTGTGATGTGTGCTTGTGTCTGTGCCTGTGTGTGTGGGTAGGTTTGCATGTGTCTATGCCTGTGTGTGTGGGTGTTTTTCCTTTGTCTGTGCCTGTGTGTGTGGTGTTTGCTTGTGTCTGTGCCTCTGTGTGTGTGTGGTGTTTGCTTGTGTCTGTGCCTGTGTGGTGTTTGCTTGTGTGTGTGTGTGTGGTGTTTGCTTGTGTGTGTGTGTGTGGTGTTTGCTTGTGTGTGTGTGTGTGGTGTTTGCTTGTGTGTGTGTGTGTGTGTGTGGTGTTTGCTTGTGTGTGTGTGTGTGGTGTTTGCTTGTGTGTGTGTGTGGTGTTTGCTTGTGTGTGTGTGTGTGGTGTTTGCTTGTGTGTGTGTGTGTGTGTGGTGTTTGCTTGTGTGTGTGTGTGTGCGTGTGTGTGTGGTGTTTGCTTGTGTGTGTGCGTGTGTGTGTGGTGTTTGCTTGTGTGTGTGTGTGTGGTGTTTGCTTGTGTGTGTGTGTTGTTTGCTGGTGTGTGTGTGTGTGGTGTTTGCTGGTGTGTGTGTGTGTGTGTGGTGTTTGCTTGTGTGTGTGTGTGTGTGGTGTTTGCTTGTGTGTGTGTGTGTGGTGTTTGCTTGTGTGTGTGTGTGTGGTGTTTGCTTGTGTGTGTGTGTGTGGTGTTTGCTTGTGTGTGTGTGTGTGGTGTTTGCTTGTGTGTGTGTGTGGTGTTTGCTTGTGTGCGTGTGTGTGTGGTGTTTGCTTGTGTGTGTGTGTGTGGTGTTTGCTTGTGTGTGTGTGTGGTGTTTGCTTGTGTGTGTGTGTGTGTGGAGTTTGCTTGTGTGTGTGTGTGGTGTTTGCGTGTGTGTGTGCGTGTGTGTGTGGTGTTTGCTTGTGTGTGTGTGTGTGTGTGGTGTTTACGTGTGTGTGTGTGTGTGTGTGTGGTGTTTACGTGTGTGTGTGTGTGTGTGTGTGGTGTTTGCTTGTGTGTGTGTGGTGTTTGCTTGTGTGTGCGTGTGGTGTGTGCTTGTGTCTGTGCGTGCTGTGCGTGTGTTGTGTGCTTGTGTCTGTGTGTGTGGTGTTTGCTTGTGTGTGTGTGTGTGGTGTTTGCTTGTGTGTGTGTGTGTGTGGTGTTTGCGTGTGTGTGTGCGTGTGTGTGTGGTGTTTGCTTGTGTGTGTGTGTGTGTGGTGTTTACGTGTGTGTGTGTGTGTGTGTGGTGTTTACGTGTGTGTGTGTGTGTGGTGTTTACGTGTGTGTGTGTGTGTGTGTGGTGTTTACTTGTGTGTGTGTGGTGTTTACTTTGTGTGTGTGTGTGTGTGTGTGTGGTGTTTACTTGTGTGTGTGTATGTGTGGTGTTTACTTGTGTGTGTGTGGTGTTTGCTTGTGTGTGTGTGTGGTGTGTGCTTGTGTCTGTGCGTGTCGTGTGCGCTTGTGTCTGTGCGTGTGTTGTGTGCTTGTGTCTGTGTGTGTGTGGTGTTTGCGTGTGTGTGTGTGTGGTGTTTGCGTGTGTGTGTGTGTGGTGTTTGCGTGTGTGTGTGTGGTGTTTGCATGTGTGTGTGTGTGGTGTTTGCGTGTGTGTGTGTGTGGTGTTTGCGTGTGTGTGTGCGTGGTGTTTGCGTGTGTGTGTGCGTGGTGTTTGCGTGTGTGTGTGTGCGTGGTGTTTGCGTGTGTGCGTGGTGTTTGCGTGTGTGTGTGCGTGGTGTTTGCGTGTGTGTGTGGTGTTTACGTGTGTGTGTGTGGTGTTTGCGTGTGTGTGTGTGTGGTGTTTGCGTGTGTGTGTGTGGTGTTTGCGTGTGTGCGTGTGTGGTGTTTGCTTGTGTGCGTGTGTGTGTGGTGTTTGCTTGTGTGTGTGTGTGTGGTGTTTGCTTGTGTGTGTGTGTGTGGTGTTTGCTTGTGTGTGTGTGTGTGGTGTTTGCTTGTGTGTGTGTGTGGTGTTTGCTTGTGTGTGTGTGTGTGTGGTGTTTGCGTGTGTGTGTGCGTGTGTGTGTGGTGTTTGCTTGTGTGTGTGTGTGTGGTGTTTACGTGTGTGTGTGTGTGTGTGTGGTGTTTGCTTGTGTGTGTGTGGTGTTTGCTTGTGTGTGTGTGGTGTTTGCTTGTGTGTGCGTGTGGTGTGTGCTTGTGTCTGTGCGTGCTGTGCGTGTGTTGTGTGCTTGTGTCTGTGTGTGTGTGGTGTTTGCTTGTGTGTGTGTGTGTGTGTGGTGTTTGCTTGTGTGTGTGTGTGTGTGTGGTGTTTGCTTGTGTGTGTGTGGTGTTTGCGTGTGTGTGTGCGTGTGTGTGTGGTGTTTGCTTGTGTGTGTGTGTGTGTGGTGTTTACGTGTGTGTGTGTGTGTGGTGTTTACGTGTGTGTGTGTGTGTGTGGTATTTACGTGTGTGTGTGTGTGTGTGGTGTTTACGTGTGTGTGTGTGTGTGTGGTGTTTACGTGTGTGTGTGTGTGTGTGGTGTTTACTTGTGTGTGTGTGTGGTGTTTACTTGTGTGTGTGTGTGTGGTGTTTACTTGTGTGTGTGTGTGTGTGTGGTGTTTACTTGTGTGTGTGTGGTGTTTGCTTGTGTGTGTGTGTGGTGTTTGCTTGTGTGTGCGTGTGGTGTGTGCTTGTGTCTGTGCGTGTCGTGTGCGCTTGTGTCTGTGCGTGTGTTGTGTGCTTGTGTCTGTGTGTGTGTGGTGTTTGCGTGTGTGTGTGTGTGGTGTTTGCGTGTGTGTGTGTGTGGTGTTTGCGTGTGTGTGTGTGTGTTGTTTGCGTGTGTGTGTGTGTGGTGTTTGCGTGTGTGTGGTGTTTGCGTGTGTGTGTGCGTGGTGTTTGCGTGTGTGTGTGCGTGGTGTTTGCGTGTGTGTGTGGTGTTTGCTTGTGTGTGTGTGTGGTGTTTGCTTGTGTGTGCGTGTGGTGTGTGCTTGTGTCTGTGCGTGTCGTGTGCGCTTGTGTCTGTGCGTGTGTTGTGTGCTTGTGTCTGTGTGTGTGTGGTGTTTGCGTGTGTGTGTGTGTGGTGTTTGCGTGTGTGTGTGGTGTTTGCGTGTGTGTGTGTGTGTGGTGTTTGCGTGTGTGTGTGTGTGGTGTTTGCGTGTGTGTGGTGTTTGCGTGTGTGTGTGGTGTTTGCGTGTGTGTGTGCGTGGTGTTTGCGTGTGTGTGTGCGTGGTGTTTGCGTGTGTGTGTGGTGTTTGCGTGTGTGTGTGTGGTGTTTGCGTGTGTGTGTGGTGATTGCGTGTGTGTGTGTGGTGTTTGTGTGTGTGTGTGGTGTTTGTGTGTGTGTGTGGTGTTTGCGTGTGTGTGTGGTGTTTGTGTGTGTGTGTGTGTGGTGTTTGCGTGTGTGTGTGTGTGTGTGGTGTTTGCTTGTGTGTGTGTGTGGTGTTTGCTTGTGTGTGTGTGTGTGGTGTTTGCGTGTGTGTGTGCGTGTGTGTGTGGTGTTTGCTTGTGTGTGTGGTGTTTACGTGTGTGTGTGTGTGTGGTGTTTACGTGTGTGTGTGTGTGTGTGTGGTGTTTACTTGTGTGTGTGTGTGTGTGGTGTTTACTTGTGTGTGTGTGTGTGTGTGGTGTTTACTTGTGTGTGTGTGTGTGTGTGGTGTTTACTTGTGTGTGTGTGTGTGTGTGGTGTTTACTTGTGTGTGTGTGTGTGTGTGGTGTTTACTTGTGTGTGTGTGTGTGTGGTGTTTACTTGTGTGTGTGTGTGTGTGTGTGTGGTGTTTACTTGTGTGTGTGTGGTGTTTGCTTGTGTGTGTGTGTGTGTGGTGTTTGCTTGTGTGTGCGTGTGGTGTGTGCTTGTGTCTGTGCATGTCGTGTGCGCTTGTGTCTGTGCGTGTGTTGTGTGCTTGTGTCTGTGTGTGTGTGGTGTTTGCGTGTGTGTGTGTGTGGTGTTTGCGTGTGTGTGTGTGTGGTGTTTGCGTGTGTGTGTGTGGTGTTTGCGTGTGTGTGTGTGTGGTGTTTGCGTGTGTGTGTGCCTGTGTGTGTGTGGTGTTAGCTTGTGCCTGTGCCTGTGTGTATGGGTGTGTTTTCTTGTGCCTGTGCCTGTGTGTGTGGTGTTTGCTTGTGTGTGTGCGGTGTGTGTGTGGTGTGTGTTTGGTGTGTGGTGTGTGTTTGGTGTGTGTTTGTGCGTGTGTGTGTGTGTGTGTGTGGTGTGTGCGTGTGTGGTGTTTGCTTGTGCCTGTGCCTGTGTGTGTGGTGTTTGCTTGTGTCTGTGTGTGTGTGTGTGTATGTGGTGTTTGCTTGTGTCTGTGTGTGTGTGTGTGTTGTTTGTGTGTGTGTGTGTGTTGTTTGTGTGTGTGTGTGTGTGTTGTTTGTGTGTGTGTGTGTGTTGTTTGTGTGTGTGTGTGTGGTGTTTGCTTGTGTCTGTGTGTGCGTGTGTGTGTGTGTGTGTGGTGTTTGCGTGTGTGTGTGTGGTGTTTGCGTGTGTGTGTGTGTGTGCTGTTTGCGTGTGTGTGTGTGGTGTTTGCGTGTGTGTGTGTGGTGTTTGCGTGTGTGTGTGTGTGGTGTGTGCTTGTGTGTGTGTGTGGTGTTTGCGTGTGTGTGTGTGTGTGGTGTTTGCGCGTGTGTGTGTGTGTGGTGTTTGTGTGTGTGTGTGTGTGTGGTGTTTGCGCGTGTGTGTGTGTGTGTGGTGTTTGCGTGTGTGTGTGTGGTGTTTGCGTGTGTTTGTGTGGTGTTTGCGTGTGTGTGTGTGGTGTTTGCGTGTGTGTGTGGTGTTTGCGTGTGTGTGTGGTGTTTGCGTGTGTGTGTGGTGTTTGCGTGTGTGTGTGTGGTGTTTGCGTGTGTGTGTGGTGTTTGCGTGTGTGTGTGTGGTGTTTGCTTGTGTGTGTGTGTGTGGTGTTTGCTTGTGTGTGTGTGTGTGGTGTTTGCTTGTGTGTGTGTGTGTGGTGTTTGCTTGTGTGTGGTGTGCGCTTGTGTGTGTGTGTGTGGTGTTTGCTTGTGTGTGTGTGTGTGGTGTTTGCTTGTGTGTGTGCCTGTGTGTGTGGTGTTTGCTTGTGTGTGTGCGTGTGTGTGTGGTGTTTGCTTGTGTGTGTGTGTGTGGTGTTTGCTTGTGTGTGTGTGTGTGTGGTGTTTGCTTGTGTGTGTGTGTGTGGTGTTTGCTTGTGTGTGTGTGTGGTGTTTGCTTGTGTGTGTGTGTGTGGTGTTTGCTTGTGTGTGGTGTGTGCTTGTGTGTGTGTGTGTGGTGTTTGCTTGTGTGTGTGTGTGTGGTGTTTGCTTGTGTGTGTGTGTGTGGTGTTTGTGTGTGTGTGTGTGTGGTGTTTGCTTGTGTGTGTGTGTGTGGTGTTTGCTTGTGTGTGTGTGTGTGGTGTTTGCTTGTGTGTGTGTGTGGTGTTTGCTTGTGTGTGTGTGTGTGTGGTGTTTGCTTGTGTGTGTGTGTGTGTGGTGTTTGCTTGTGTGTGTGTGTGTGTGTGGTGTTTGCTTGTGTGTGTGTGGTGTTTGCTTGTGTGTGTGTGTGTGTGGTGTTTGCTTGTGTGTGTGTGTGTGTGGTGTTTGCTTGTGTGTGTGTGTGTGTGGTGTTTGCGTGTGTGTGTGTGTGTGTGGTGTTTGCTTGTGTGTGTGTGTGTGTGTGTGTGTGGTGTTTGCTTGTGTGTGTGTGTGTGTGTGGTGTTTGCTTGTGTGTGTGTGTGTGTGTGTGGTGTTTGCTTGTGTGTGTGTGTGTGTGTGTGGTGTTTGCTTGTGTGTGTGTGTGTGGTGTGTGCTTGTGTGTGGTGTTTGCTTGAGTGTGTGTGTGTGTGTGGTTGCTTTGTGTGTGTGTGTGTGAGGTGTTTGCTTGTGTGTGCGTGTGGTGTGTGCTTGTGTGTGTGCGTGTGGTGTGTGTGGAGTGTGTGCTTGTGTCTGTGCGTGTCGTGTGCGCTTGTGTCTGTGTGTGGGGTGTGTGCTTGTGTCTGTGTGTGTGGTATGTGCTTGTGTCTGTGTGTGTGGTGTGTGCTTGTGTCTGTGTGTGTTGTGTGGTGTGTGCTTGTGCGTGTGATGTGTGCTTGTGTCTGTGTGTTGTGTGCTGGTGTGTGGTGTGTGCTGGTGTTTGTGTGTGTGGTGTGAATGGTGTGTATGTGTGGTGTGTCTATTTGTGTGGTGCGTGTTTGTGTGTGTGGTGCATCTTTGTGTGTGTGTTGCGGGTTTGTGTCTGTGCCTGTGTGTGTGATGTTTGCTTGTGTCTGTGCCTGTGTGTGATGTTTGCTTGTGTTTGTACCTGTGTGTGATGTGTGCTTGTGTCTGTGCCTGTGTGTGTGGGTAGGTTTGCATGTGTCTATGCCTGTGTGTGTGGGTGTTTTTCCTTTGTCTGTGCCTGTGTGTGTGGTGTTTGCTTGTGTCTGTGCCTCTGTGTGTGTGTGGTGTTTGCTTGTGTCTGTGCCTGTGTGGTGTTTGCTTGTGTGTGTGGTGTTTGCTTGTGTGTGTGTGTGTGGTGTTTGCTTGTGTGTGTGTGTGTGTGGTGTTTGCTTGTGTGTGTGTGTGTGGTGTTTGCTTGTGTGTGTGTGTGTGGTGTTTGCTTGTGTGTGTGTGTGGTGTTTGCTTGTGTGTGTGTGTGTGGTGTTTGCTTGTGTGTGTGTGTGTGTGTGTGGTGTTTGCTTGTGTGTGTGTGTGCGTGTGCGTGTGGTGTTTGCTTGTGTGTGTGCGTGTGTGTGTGGTGTTTGCTTGTGTGTGTGTGTGTGGTGTTTGCTTGTGTGTGTGTGTGTGGTGTTTGCTTGTGTGTGTGTGTGTGTGGTGTTTGCTTGTGTGTGTGTGTGTGTGGTGTTTGCTTGTGTGTGTGTGTGTGTGGTGTTTGCTTGTGTGTGTGTGTGTGGTGTTTGCTTGTGTGTGTGTGTGTGGTGTTTGCTTGTGTGTGTGTGTGTGGTGTTTGCTTGTGTGTGTGTGTGTGGTGTTTGCTTGTGTGTGTGTGTGTGGTGTTTGCTTGTGTGTGTGTGTGTGGTGTTTGCTTGTGTGTGTGTGTGTGGTGTTTGCTTGTGTGTGTGTGTGTGGTGTTTGCTTGTGTGTGTGTGTGTGGTGTTTGCTTGTGTGTGTGTGTGGTGTTTGCTTGTGTGCGTGTGTGTGTGGTGTTTGCTTGTGTGTGTGTGTGTGGTGTTTGCTTGTGTGTGTGTGTGTGGTGTTTGCTTGTGTGTGTGTGTGTGTGTGTGTGTGTGCGTGTGTGTGTGGTGTTTGCTTGTGTGTGTGTGTGTGTGTGTGTGTGGTGTTTACGTGTGTGTGTGTGTGTGTGGTGTTTACGTGTGTGTGTGTGTGTGTGGTGTTTACGTGTGTGTGTGTGTGTGGTGTTTGCTTGTGTGTGTGTGTGGTGTTTGCTTGTGTGTGCGTGTGGTGTGTGCTTGTGTCTGTGCGTGCTGTGCGTGTGTTGTGTGCTTGTGTCTGTGTGTGTGTGGTGTTTGCTTGTGTGTGTCTGTGTGTGTGTGGTGTTTGCTTGTGTGTGTGTGTGTGTGTGTGTGGTGTTTGCTTGTGTGTGTGTGTGTGTGGTGTTTGCTTGTGTGTGTGTGTGTGTGTGGTGTTTGCGTGTGTGTGTGCGTGTGTGTGTGGTGTTTGCTTGTGTGTGTGTGTGTGTGTGGTGTTTACGTGTGTGTGTGTGTGTGTGGTGTTTACGTGTGTGTGTGTGTGTGTGGTGTTTACGTGTGTGTGTGTGTGTGTGTGGTGTTTACGTGTGTGTGTGTGTGTGTGTGGTGTTTACGTGTGTGTGTGTGTGTGTGTGGTGTTTACTTGTGTGTGTGTGTGTGGTGTTTACTTTGTGTGTGTGTGTGTGGTGTTTGCTTGTGTGTGTGTGTGTGGTGTTTGCTTGTGTGTGTGTGGTGTTTGCTTGTGTGCGTGTGTGTGTGGTGTTTGCTTGTGTGTGTGTGTGTGGTGTTTGCTTGTGTGTGTGTGTGTGGTGTTTGCTTGTGTGTGTGTGTGTGTGTGTGTGTGTGTGCGTGTGTGTGTGGTGTTTGCTTGTGTGTGTGTGTGTGTGTGTGTGTGGTGTTTACGTGTGTGTGTGTGTGTGTGGTGTTTACGTGTGTGTGTGTGTGTGTGGTGTTTACGTGTGTGTGTGTGTGTGGTGTTTGCTTGTGTGTGTGTGTGGTGTTTGCTTGTGTGTGCGTGTGGTGTGTGCTTGTGTCTGTGCGTGCTGTGCGTGTGTTGTGTGCTTGTGTCTGTGTGTGTGTGGTGTTTGCTTGTGTGTGTCTGTGTGTGTGTGGTGTTTGCTTGTGTGTGTGTGTGTGTGTGTGTGGTGTTTGCTTGTGTGTGTGTGTGTGTGGTGTTTGCTTGTGTGTGTGTGTGTGTGTGGTGTTTGCGTGTGTGTGTGCGTGTGTGTGTGGTGTTTGCTTGTGTGTGTGTGTGTGTGTGGTGTTTACGTGTGTGTGTGTGTGTGTGGTGTTTACGTGTGTGTGTGTGTGTGTGGTGTTTACGTGTGTGTGTGTGTGTGTGTGGTGTTTACGTGTGTGTGTGTGTGTGTGTGGTGTTTACTTGTGTGTGTGTGTGTGGTGTTTACTTTGTGTGTGTGTGTGTGGTGTTTGCTTGTGTGTGTGTGTGTGGTGTTTGCTTGTGTGTGTGTGGTGTTTGCTTGTGTGCGTGTGTGTGTGGTGTTTGCTTGTGTGTGTGTGTGGTGTTTGCTTGTGTGTGTGTGTGTGGTGTTTGCTTGTGTGTGTGTGTGTGTGGTGTTTGCTTGTGTGTGTGTGTGTGGTGTTTGCGTGTGTGTGTGCGTGTGTGTGTGGTGTTTGCTTGTGTGTGTGTGTGTGTGTGGTGTTTACGTGTGTGTGTGTGTGTGTGGTGTTTACGTGTGTGTGTGTGTGGTGTTTACGTGTGTGTGTGTGTGTGTGGTGTTTACGTGTGTGTGTGTGTGTGGTGTTTGCTTGTGTGTGCGTGTGGTGTTTGCTTGTGTGTGCGTGTGGTGTGTGCTTGTGTCTGTGCGTGCTGTGCGTGTGTTGTGTGCTTGTGTCTGTGTGTGTGTGGTGTTTGCTTGTGTGTGTGTGTGTGTGTGTGGTGTTTGCTTGTGTGTGTGTGTGTGGTGTTTGCTTGTGTGTGTGTGTGTGGTGTTTGCTTGTGTGTGTGTGTGTGTGGTGTTTGCGTGTGTGTGTGCGTGTGTGTGTGGTGTTTGCTTGTGTGTGTGTGTGTGTGGTGTTTACGTGTGTGTGTGTGTGGTGTTTATGTGTGTGTGTGTGTGTGTGTGGTGTTTACGTGTGTGTGTGTGTGTGTGGTGTTTACTTGTGTGTGTGTGTGTGGTGTTTACTTTGTGTGTGTGTGTGTGTGTGGTGTTTACTTGTGTGTGTGTGTGTGGTGTTTACTTGTGTGTGTGTGGTGTTTGCTTGTGTGTGTGTGTGGTGTGTGCTTGTGTCTGTGCGTGTCGTGTGCGCTTGTGTCTGTGCGTGTGTTGTGTGCTTGTGTCTGTGTGTGTGTGGTGTTTGCGTGTGTGTGTGTGTGTGGTGTTTGCGTGTGTGTGTGTGTGGTGTTTGCGTGTGTGTGTGTGTGGTGTTTGCGTGTGTGTGTGTGTGGTGTTTGCGTGTGTGTGTGCGTGGTGTTTGCGTGTGTGTGTGCGTGGTGTTTGCGTGTGTGTGTGGTGTTTACGTGTGTGTGGTGTTTGCGTGTGTGTGTGTGTGTGGTGTTTGCGTGTGTGTGTGTGGTGTTTGCGTGTGTGCGTGTGTGGTGTTTGCTTGTGTGCGTGTGTGTGTGGTGTTTGCTTGTGTGTGCGTGTGGTGTGTGCTTGTGTCGTGTGCTTGTGTCTGTGCGTGCTGTGCGTGTGTTGTGTGCTTGTGTCTGTGTGTGTGTGGTGTTTGCTTGTGTGTGTGTGTGTGTGTGTGGTGTTTGCTTGTGTGTGTGTGTGTGGTGTTTGCTTGTGTGTGTGTGTGTGTGTGGTGTTTGCGTGTGTGTGTGCGTGTGTGTGTGGTGTTTGCTTGTGTGTGTGTGTGTGGTGTTTACGTGTGTGTGTGTGTGTGTGGTGTTTACGTGTGTGTGTGTGTGTGGTATTTACGTGTGTGTGTGTGTGGTGTTTACTTGTGTGTGTGTGTGTGGTGTTTACTTTGTGTGTGTGTGTGTGTGGTGTTTACTTGTGTGTGTGTGTGTGTGGTGTTTACTTGTGTGTGTGTGGTGTTTGCTTGTGTGTGTGTGTGGTGTGTGCTTGTGTCTGTGCGTGTCGTGTGCGCTTGTGTCTGTGCGTGTGTTGTGTGCTTGTGTCTGTGTGTGTGTGGTGTTTGCGTGTGTGTGTGTGTGGTGTTTGCGTGTGTGTGTGTGTGGTGTTTGCGTGTGTGTGTGTGTGGTGTTTGCGTGTGTGTGTGTGTGGTGTTTGCGTGTGTGTGTGTGGTGTTTGCGTGTGTGTGTGTGGTGTTTGCGTGTGTGTGTGTGTGTGGTGTTTGCGTGTGTGTGGTGTTTGCGTGTGTGTGTGCGTGGTGTTTGCGTGTGTGTGTGTGCGTGGTGTTTGCGTGTGTGTGTGCGTGGTGTTTGCGTGTGTGTGTGCGTGGTGTTTGCGTGTGTGTGTGTGTGTGTGTGGTGTTTGCGTGTGTGTGTGTGGTGTTTGCTTGTGTGTGTGTGTGGTGTTTGCGTGTGTGTGTGTGTGGTGTTTGCTTGTGTGTGTGGTGTTTACGTGTGTGTGTGTGGTGTTTGCGTGTGTGTGTGTGTGTGGTGTTTGCGTGTGTGTGTGTGGTTGCGTGTGTGTGGTGTTTGCGTGTGTGTGTGCGTGGTGTTTGCGTGTGTGTGTGTGCGTGGTGTTTGCGTGTGTGTGTGCGTGGTGTTTGCGTGTGTGTGTGCGTGGTGTTTGCGTGTGTGTGTGGTGTTTACGTGTGTGTGTGTGGTGTTTGCGTGTGTGTGTGTGTGTGGTGTTTGCGTGTGTGTGTGTGGTGTTTGCGTGTGTGTGTGTGGTGTTTGCGTGTGTGCGTGTGTGGTGTTTGCGTGTGTGTGTGGTGTTTGCTTGTGTGTGTGTGTGTGGTGTTTGCTTGTGTGTGTGTGTGTGGTGTTTGCTTGTGTGTGTGTGTGTGTGGTGTTTGCTTGTGTGTGTGTGTGTGTGTGTGGTGTTTGCTTGTGTGTGTGTGTGTGTGTGTGGTGTTTGCGTGTGTGTGTGCGTGTGTGTGTGGTGTTTGCTTGTGTGTGTGTGTGTGTGTGGTGTTTACGTGTGTGTGTGTGTGTGTGGTGTTTACGTGTGTGTGTGTGTGTGTGGTGTTTACGTGTGTGTGTGTGTGTGTGGTGTTTACGTGTGTGTGTGTGGTGTTTGCTTGTGTGTGCGTGTGGTGTGTGCTTGTGTCTGTGCGTGCTGTGCGTGTGTTGTGTGCTTGTGTCTGTGTGTGTGTGGTGTTTGCTTGTGTGTGTGTGTGTGTGTGTGGTGTTTGCTTGTGTGTGTGTGTGTGGTGTTTGCTTGTGTGTGTGTGTGTGTGTGGTGTTTGCGTGTGTGTGTGCGTGTGTGTGTGGTGTTTGCTTGTGTGTGTGTGTGTGTGGTGTTTACGTGTGTGTGTGTGTGGTGTTTACGTGTGTGTGTGTGTGTGTGTGGTGTTTACGTGTGTGTGTGTGTGGTGTTTACTTGTGTGTGTGTGTGTGGTGTTTACTTTGTGTGTGTGTGTGTGGTGTTTACTTGTGTGTGTGTGTGTGGTGTTTACTTGTGTGTGTGTGGTGTTTGCTTGTGTGTGTGTGTGGTGTGTGCTTGTGTCTGTGCGTGTCGTGTGCGCTTGTGTCTGTGCGTGTGTTGTGTGCTTGTGTCTGTGTGTGTGTGGTGTTTGCGTGTGTGTGTGTGTGTGGTGTTTGCGTGTGTGTGTGTGTGGTGTTTGCGTGTGTGTGTGTGTGGTGTTTGCGTGTGTGTGTGTGTGGTGTTTGCGTGTGTGTGTGTGTGGTGTTTGCGTGTGTGTGGTGTTTGCGTGTGTGTGGTGTTTGCGTGTGTGTGTGCGTGGTGTTTGCGTGTGTGTGTGCGTGGTGTTTGCGTGTGTGTGTGCGTGGTGTTTGCGTGTGTGTGTGCGTGGTGTTTGCGTGTGTGTGTGGTGTTTACGTGTGTGTGTGTGGTGTTTGCGTGTGTGTGTGTGTGTGGTGTTTGCGTGTGTGTGTGTGGTGTTTGCGTGTGTGTGTGTGGTGTTTGCGTGTGTGCGTGTGTGGTGTTTGCTTGTGTGCGTGTGTGTGTGGTGTTTGCTTGTGTGTGCGTGTGGTGTGTGCTTGTGTCGTGTGCTTGTGTCTGTGCGTGCTGTGCGTGTGTTGTGTGCTTGTGTCTGTGTGTGTGTGGTGTTTGCTTGTGTGTGTGTGTGTGTGTGTGGTGTTTGCTTGTGTGTGTGTGTGTGGTGTTTGCTTGTGTGTGTGTGTGTGTGTGGTGTTTGCGTGTGTGTGTGCGTGTGTGTGTGGTGTTTGCTTGTGTGTGTGTGTGTGTGGTGTTTACGTGTGTGTGTGTGTGTGTGGTGTTTACGTGTGTGTGTGTGTGTGTGGTGTTTACGTGTGTGTGTGTGTGTGTGGTGTTTACTTGTGTGTGTGTGTGTGGTGTTTACTTTGTGTGTGTGTGTGTGTGGTGTTTACTTGTGTGTGTGTGTGTGTGGTGTTTACTTGTGTGTGTGTGGTGTTTGCTTGTGTGTGTGTGTGGTGTGTGCTTGTGTCTGTGCGTGTCGTGTGCGCTTGTGTCTGTGCGTGTGTTGTGTGCTTGTGTCTGTGTGTGTGTGGTGTTTGCGTGTGTGTGTGTGTGTGGTGTTTGCGTGTGTGTGTGTGTGGTGTTTGCGTGTGTGTGTGTGTGGTGTTTGCGTGTGTGTGTGTGTGGTGTTTGCGTGTGTGTGGTGTTTGCGTGTGTGTGTGCGTGGTGTTTGCGTGTGTGTGTGCGTGGTGTTTGCGTGTGTGTGTGCGTGGTGTTTGCGTGTGTGTGTGCGTGGTGTTTGCGTGTGTGTGTGGTGTTTACGTGTGTGTGTGTGGTGTTTGCGTGTGTGTGTGTGTGGTGTTTGCGTGTGTGTGTGTGGTGTTTGCGTGTGTGCGTGTGTGGTGTTTGCTTGTGTGCGTGTGTGTGTGGTGTTTGCTTGTGTGTGCGTGTGGTGTGTGCTTGTGTCTGTGCGTGCTGTGCGTGTGTTGTGTGCTTGTGTCTGTGTGTGTGTGGTGTTTGCTTGTGTGTGTGTGTGTGTGGTGTTTGCTTGTGTGTGTGTGTGGTGTTTGCTTGTGTGTGTGTGTGTGTGGTGTTTGCTTGTGTGTGTGTGTGTGTGTGGTGTTTGCGTGTGTGTGTGCGTGTGTGTGTGGTGTTTGCTTGTGTGTGTGTGTGTGTGGTGTTTACGTGTGTGTGTGTGTGTGTGGTGTTTACGTGTGTGTGTGTGTGTGTGGTGTTTACGTGTGTGTGTGTGTGTGTGTGGTGTTTACTTGTGTGTGTGTGTGTGGTGTTTACTTTGTGTGTGTGTGTGTGTGTGGTGTTTACTTGTGTGTGTGTGTGTGTGTGGTGTTTACTTGTGTGTGTGGTGTTTGCTTGTGTGTGTGTGTGGTGTGTGCTTGTGTCTGTGCGTGTCGTGTGCGCTTGTGTCTGTGCGTGTGTTGTGTGCTTGTGTCTGTGTGTGTGTGGTGTTTGCGTGTGTGTGTGTGTGGTGTTTGCGTGTGTGTGTGTGTGGTGTTTGCGTGTGTGTGTGTGGTGTTTGCGTGTGTGTGTGTGGTGTTTGCGTGTGTGTGTGTGTGGTGTTTGCGTGTGTGTGTGTGTGGTGTTTGCGTGTGTGTGGTGTTTGCGTGTGTGTGTGCGTGGTGTTTGCGTGTGTGTGTGTGCGTGGTGTTTGCGTGTGTGTGTGCGTGGTGTTTGCGTGTGTGTGTGCGTGGTGTTTGCGTGTGTGTGTGGTGTTTACGTGTGTGTGTGTGGTGTTTGCGTGTGTGTGTGTGTGTGGTGTTTGCGTGTGTGTGTGTGGTGTTTGCGTGTGTGTGTGTGGTGTTTGCGTGTGTGTGTGTGGTGTTTGCGTGTGTGCGTGTGTGGTGTTTGCGTGTGTGCGTGTGTGTGTGGTGTTTGCTTGTGTGTGTGTGTGTGGTGTTTGCTTGTGTGTGTGTGTGTGGTGTTTGCTTGTGTGTGTGTGTGTGTGTGGTGTTTGCTTGTGTGTGTGTGTGTGTGGTGTTTGCGTGTGTGTGCGTGTGTGTGTGGTGTTTGCTTGTGTGTGTGTGTGTATGTGGTGTTTACGTGTGTGTGTGCGTGTGTGGTGTTTGCTTGTGTGTGTGTGGTGTTTGCTTGTGTGTGCATGTGGTGTGTGCTTGTGTCTGTGCGTGCTGTGCGTGTGTTGTGTGCTTGTGTCTGTGTGTGTGTGGTGTTTGCTTGTGTGTGTGTGTGTGTGTGTGGTGTTTGCTTGTGTGTGTGTGTGTGTGTGGTGTTTGCTTGTGTGTGTGTGTGTGGTGTTTGCGTGTGTGTGTGCGTGTGTGTGTGGTGTTTGCTTGTGTGTGTGTGTGTGTGGTGTTTACGTGTGTGTGTGTGTGTGTGGTGTTTACGTGTGTGTGTGTGGTGTTTACGTGTGTGTGTGTGTGTGTGGTGTTTACGTGTGTGTGTGTGTGTGTGGTGTTTACGTGTGTGTGTGTGGTGTTTACGTGTGTGTGTGTGTGTGGTGTTTACGTGTGTGTGTGTGTGTGTGGTGTTTACTTGTGTGTGTGTGGTGTTTACTTGTGTGTGTGTGTGGTGTTTACTTGTGTGTGTGTGTGTGTGGTGTTTACTTGTGTGTGTGTGGTGTTTGCTTGTGTGTGTGTGTGGTGTTTGCTTGTGTGTGCGTGTGGTGTTTGCGTGTGTGTGTGTGGTGTTTGCGTGTGTGTGTGTGTGGTGTTTGCGTGTGTGTGTGTGTGGTGTTTGCGTGTGTGTGTGTGTGGTGTTTGCGTGTGTGTGTGTGTGGTGTTTGCGTGTGTGTGGTGTTTGCGTGTGTGTGTGCGTGGTGTTTGCGTGTGTGTGTGCGTGGTGTTTGCGTGTGTGTGTGCGTGGTGTTTGCGTGTGTGTGTGGTGTTTGCTTGTGTGTGTGTGTGGTGTTTGCTTGTGTGTGCGTGTGGTGTTTGCTTGTGTGTGCGTGTGGTGTGTGCTTGTGTCTGTGCGTGTCGTGTGCGCTTGTGTCTGTGCGTGTGTTGTGTGCTTGTGTCTGTGTGTGTGTGGTGTTTGCGTGTGTGTGTGTGGTGTTTGCGTGTGTGTGTGTGTGGTGTTTGCGTGTGTGTGTGTGTGGTGTTTGCGTGTGTGTGTGTGTGGTGTTTGCGTTTGTGTGTGTGTGTGGTGTTTGCGTGTGTGTGTGTGTGGTGTTTGCGTGTGTGTGTGTGTGGTGTTTGCGTGTGTGTGTGCGTGGTGTTTGCGTGTGTGTGTGCGTGGTGTTTGCGTGTGTGTGTGCGTGGTGTTTGCGTGTGTGTGTGGTGTTTGCGTGTGTGTGTGCATGGTGTTTGCGTGTGTGTGTGGTGTTTGCGTGTGTGTGTGTGGTGTTTGTGTGTGTGTGTGGTGTTTGCGTGTGTGTGTGGTGTTTGCGTGTGTGTGTGTGTGTGTGGTGTTTGCGTGTGTGTGTGTGTGTGTGGTGTTTGCGTGTGTGTGTGTGTGTGGTGTTTGCGTGTGTGTGTGTGTGTGTGGTGTTTGCTTGTGTGTGTGTGTGTGTGTGGTGTTTGCTTGTGTGTGTGTGTGTGTGGTGTTTGCGTGTGTGTGTGCGTGTGTGTGTGGTGTTTGCTTGTGTGTGTGTGTGTGTGTGTGTGGTGTTTACGTGTGTGTGTGTGTGTGTGGTGTTTACTTGTGTGTGGTGTTTACGTGTGTGTGTGTGTGTGTGTGGTGTTTACTTGTGTGTGTGTGTGTGTGGTGTTTACTTGTGTGTGTGTGTGTGTGTGGTGTTTACGTGTGTGTGTGTGTGTGTGGTGTTTACGTGTGTGTGTGTGTGTGGTGTTTACTTGTGTGTGTGTGTGTGTGTGTGGTGTTTACTTGTGTGTGTGTGGTGTTTGCTTGTGTGTGTGTGTGTGTGGTGTTTGCTTGTGTGTGCGTGTGGTGTGTGCTTGTGTCTGTGCATGTCGTGTGCGCTTGTGTCTGTGCGTGTGTTGTGTGCTTGTGTCTGTGTGTGTGTGGTGTTTGCGTGTGTGTGTGTGTGGTGTTTGCGTGTGTGTGTGTGGTGTTTGCGTGTGTGTGTGTGGTGTTTGCGTGTGTGTGTGTGTGTGGTGTTTGCGTGTGTGTGTGGTGTTTGCGTGTGTGTGTGGTGTTTGCGTGTGTGTGTGGTGTTTGCGTGTGTGTGTGTGGTGTTTGCGTGTGTGTGTGTGGTGTTTGCGTGTGTGTGTGTGGTGTTTGCGTGTGTGTGTGTGTGGTGTTTGCGTGTGTGTGTGTGTGGTGTTTGCGTGTGTGTGTGTGTGGTGTTTGCGTGTGTGTGTGTGGTGTTTGCGTGTGTGTGTGTGTGTGTGTGTGTGTGTGGTGTTTGCTTGTGTGTGTGTGTGTGTGTGGTGTTTGCTTGTGTGTGTGTGTGTGTGTGGTGTTTGCTTGTGTGTGTGTGTGTGTGATGTTTGCGTGTGTGTGTGTGTGTGTGTGGTGTTTACTTGTGTGTGTGTGTGTGTGTGGTGTTTACTTGTGTGTGTGTGTGTGTGGTGTTTACTTGTGTGTGTGTGTGGTGTTTACTTGTGTGTGTGGTGTTTGCTTGTGTGTGTGTGGTGTTTGCTTGTGTGTGTGTGTGTGGTGTTTGCTTGTGTGTGCGTGTGGTGTGTGCTTGTGTCTGTGCGTGTCGTGTGCGCTTGTGTCTGTGCGTGTGTTGTGTGCTTGTGTCTGTGTGTGTGTGTGTGTGTGGTGTTTGCGTGTGTGTGTGTGGTGTGTGTGTGTGTGGTGTGTGCGTGTGTGTGTGGTGTGTGCTTGTGCGTGTGTGTGGTGTGTGCGGGGGTGTGTGCTTGTGCGTGTGTGTGGTGTGTGTGATGTGTGCTTGTGCGTGTGTGTGGTGTGTGCTTGTGCATGTGGTGTGTGCTTGTGCATGTGGTGTGTGTGGTGTGTGCTTGTGCATGTGGTGTGTGCTTGTGCGTGTGGTGTGTTCTTGTGCGTGCGTGTGGTGTGTTCTTGTGCGTGTGTGTGGTGTGTGCTTGTGCGTGTGTGTGGTGTGTGCTTGTGTCTGTGTCTGTTGTGTGTGGTGTGTGCTTGTGAATGTTTGTGTTGTGTGCTTGTGAATGTTTGTGTTGTGTGCTTGTGTTTTTGTGTGGTGTGTGCTTGTGTCTGTGTGTGTGTGTGCTTGTGCGTGTGTGTGGTGTGTGCTTGTGTCTGTGTCTGTTGTGTGTGGTGTGTGCTTGTGAATGTTTGTGTTGTGTGCTTGTGTTTGTGTGTGGTGTGTGCTTGTGTCTGTGTGTGTGGTGTGTGTCTGTGGTGTGTGTTTGTGTGTGGTGTGTGCGTGTGCGTGTGGTGTGTGCGTGGGTGTGTGGTGTGTGCGTGGGTGTGTGGTGTGTGCTTGTGTATGTTTGTGTTGTGTGCTTGAGTTTGTGTGTGGTGTGTGCTTGTGTCTGTGTGTGTGGCGTGTGTTTGTGTGTGTGGTGTGTGTGTCTGTGGTTTGTGTGTGGTGTGTGCGTGTGTGTGTGGTGTGTGCGTGTGTGTGTGGTGTGTGCTTGTGCATGTGTGTGGTGTGTGCTTGTGCGTGTGGTGTGTTCTTGTGCGTGTGGTGTGTGCTTGTGCGTGCGTGTGGTGTGTGCTTGTGCGTGCGTGTGGTGTGTGCTTGTGCGTGCGTGTGGTGTGTGCTTGTGCGTGTGTGTGGTGTGTGCTTGTGCGTGTGTGTGTGTGTGTGGTGTTTGCTTGTGTGTGTGTGTGTGGTGTTTGCTTGTGTGTGTGTGTGTGGTGTTTGCTTGTGTGTGTGTGTGTGGTGTTTACTTTGTGTGTGTGTGTGTGGTGTTTGCTTTGTGTGTGTGTGTGTGGTGTTTGCTTGTGTGTGTGTGTGTGGTGTTTGCTTGTGTGTGTGTGTGTGTGGTGTTTGCTTGTGTGTGTGTGTGTGTGGTGTTTGCTTGTGTGTGTGTGTGTGTGGTGTTTGCTTGTGTGTGTGTGTGTGTGGTGTTTGCTTGTGTGTGTGTGTGTGTGGTGTTTGCTTGTGTGTGTGTGTGGTGTTTGCTTGTGTGTGTGTGTGTGGTGTGTGCTTGTGTGTGGTGTTTGCTTGTGTGTGTGGTGTGTGCTTGTGTGTGGTGTTTGCTTGTGTGTGTGTGTGTGTGTGCTTGTGTGTGTGCGTGTGGTGTGTGCTTGTGTGTGTGCGTGTGGTGTGTGTGTGGTGTGTGCTTGTGTCTGTTTGTGGAGTGTGTGCTTGTGTCTGTGCGTGTCGTGTGCGCTTGTGTCTGTGTGTGGGGTGTGTGCTTGTGTCTGTGTGTGTGGTATGTGCTTGTGTCTGTGTGTGTGGTGTGTGCTTGTGTCTGTGTGTGTTGTGTGGTGTGTGCTTGTGCGTGTGATGTGTGCTTGTGTCTGTGTGTTGTGTGCTGGTGTGTGGTGTGTGCTGGTGTTTGTGTGTGTGGTGTGTATGTGTGGTGTGTCTATGTGTGTGGTGCGTGTTTGTGTGTGTGGTGCATCTTTGTGTGTGTGTTGCGGGTTTGTGTCTGTGCCTGTGTGTGTGATGTTTGCTTGTGTCTGTGCCTGTGTGTGATGTTTGCTTGTGTTTGTGCCTGTGTGTGATGTTTGCTTGAGCCTGTGCCTGTGTGTGATGTGTGCTTGTGTCTGTGCCTGTGTGTGTGGGTAGGTTTGCATGTGTCTATGCCTGTGTGTGTGGGTGTTTTTCCTTTGTCTGTGCCTGTGTGTGTGGTGTTTGCTTGTGTCTGTGCCTCTGTGTGTGTGTGGTGTTTGCTTGTGTCTGTGCCTGTGTGGTGTTTGCTTGTGTGTGTGTGTGTGTGTGTGGTGTTTGCTTGTGTGTGTGTGTGTGGTGTTTGCTTGTGTGTGTGTGTGTGGTGTTTGCTTGTGTGTGTGTGTGTGTGGTGTTTGCTTGTGTGTGTGTGTGTGGTGTTTGCTTGTGTGTGTGTGTGTGGTGTTTGCTTGTGTGTGTGTGTGTGTGGTGTTTGCTTGTGTGTGTGTGTGCGTGTGTGTGTGGTGTTTGCTTGTGTGTGTGTGTGTGGTGTTTGCTTGTGTGTGTGTGTGTGTGTGTGGTGTTTGCTTGTGTGTGTGTGTGTGGTGTTTGCTTGTGTGTGTGTGTGTGGTGTTTGCTTGTGTGTGTGTGTGTGGTGTTTGCTTGTGTGTGTGTGTGTGGTGTTTGCTTGTGTGTGTGTGTGTGTGTGGTGTTTGCTTGTGTGTGTGTGTGTGTGGTGTTTGCGTGTGTGTGTGTGTGGTGTTTGCTTGTGTTTGTGTGTGTGTGTGTGGTGTTTGCTTGTGTGTGTGTGTGTGGTGTTTGCTTGTGTGTGTGTGTGTGGTGTTTGCTTGTGTGTGTGTGTGTGGTGTTTGCTTGTGTGTGTGTGTGTGGTGTTTGCTTGTGTGTGTGTGTGTGGTGTTTGCTTGTGTGTGTGTGTGGTGTTTGCTTGTGTGTGTGTGTGGTGTTTGCTTGTGTGTGTGTGTGTGGTGTTTGCTTGTGTGTGTGTGTGTGTGTGTGTGTGGTGTTTGCTTGTGTGTGTGTGTGTGGTGTTTGCGTGTGTGTGTGCGTGTGTGTGTGGTGTTTGCTTGTGTGTGTGTGTGTGGTGTTTACGTGTGTGTGTGTGTGTGTGGTGTTTGCTTGTGTGTGTGTGTGGTGTTTGCTTGTGTGTGCGTGTGGTGTGTGCTTGTGTCTGTGCGTGTCGTGTGCGCTTGTGTCTGTGCGTGTGTTGTGTGCTTGTGTCTGTGTGTGTGTGGTGTTTGCTTGTGTGTGTGTGTGTGTGTGTGTGGTGTTTGCTTGTGTGTGTGTGTGTGTGGTGTTTGCTTGTGTGTGTGTGTGTGTGGTGTTTACGTGTGTGTGTGTGTGTGTGGTGTTTACGTGTGTGTGTGTGTGTGTGGTGTTTACGTGTGTGTGTGCGTGTGTGTGTGGTGTTTGCTTGTGTGTGTGTGTGTGTGGTGTTTGCTTGTGTGTGTGTGTGTGTGTGGTGTTTACGTGTGTGTGTGTGTGTGTGTGTGGTGTTTACGTGTGTGTGTGTGTGTGTGTGGTGTTTACGTGTGTGTGTGTGTGTGTGTGGTGTTTACGTGTGTGTGTGTGTGTGTGTGGTGTTTACGTGTGTGTGTGTGTGGTGTTTACGTGTGTGTGTGTGGTGTTTACGTGTGTGTGTGTGTGGTGTTTACTTGTGTGTGTGTGTGTGTGGTGTTTACTTGTGTGTGTGTGTGTGTGTGTGGTGTTTACTTGTGTGTGTGTGTGTGTGTGTGTGTGTGGTGTTTACTTGTGTGTGTGTGTGTGGTGTTTACTTGTGTGTGTGTGGTGTTTGCTTGTGTGTGCGTGTGGTGTGTGCTTGTGTCTGTGCGTGTCATGTGCGCTTGTGTCTGTGCGTGTGTTGTGTGCTTGTGTCTGTGTGTGTGTGGTGTTTGCGTGTGTGTGTGTGTGGTGTTTGCGTGTGTGTGTGTGGTGTTTGCGTGTGTGTGTGTGGTGTTTGCGTGTGTGTGTGGTGTTTGCGTGTGTGTGTGTGGTGTTTGCGTGTGTGTGTGTGTGGTGTTTGCGTGTGTGTGTGTGGTGTTTGCGTGTGTGTGTGTGTGGTGTTTGCGTGTGTGTGTGTGTGGTGTTTGCGTGTGTGTGTGTGTGGTGTTTGTGTGTGTGTGTGTGTGGTGTTTGCGTGTGTGTGTGGTGTTTGCGTGTGTGTGTGTGTGTGTGGTGTTTGCTTGTGTGTGTGTGTGGTGTTTGCTTGTGTGTGTGTGTGTGTGGTGTTTGCTTGTGTGTGTGTGTGGTGTTTGCTTGTGTGTGTGTGGTGTTTGCGTGTGTGTGTGTGTGTGGTGTTTGCTTGTGTGTGTGTGTGTGTGGTGTTTGCGTGTGTGTGTGTGTGTGTGGTGTTTGCTTGTGCGTGTGTGTGTGTGTGGTGTTTGCTTGTGTGTGTGTGTGTGTGGTGTTTGCGTGTGTGTGTGTGTGTGGTGTTTGCGTGTGTGTGTGTGTGGTGTTTGCTTGTGTGTGTGTGTGTGTGGTGTTTGCGTGTGTGTGTGTGTGGTGTTTACGTGTGTGTGTGTGTGTGGTGTTTACTTGTGTGTGGTGTTTACGTGTGTGTGTGTGTGTGTGGTGTTTACGTGTGTGTGTGTGTGTGCTGTTTACTTGTGTGTGGTGTTTACGTGTGTGTGTGTGTGGTGTTTACTTGTGTGTGTGTGTGTGTGTGGTGTTTACTTGTGTGTGTGTGGTGTTTGCTTGTGTGTGTGGTGTTTACTTGTGTGTGTGTGTGTGTGTGGTGTTTACTTGTGTGTGTGTGGTGTTTGCTTGTGTGTGTGTGTGTGTGTGGTGTTTGCTTGTGTGTGCGTGTGGTGTGTGCTTGTGTCTGTGCGTGTCGTGTGCGCTTGTGTCTGTGCGTGTGTTGTGTGCTTGTGTCTGTGTGTGTGTGGTGTTTGCGTGTGTGTGTGTGTGGTGTTTGCGTGTGTGTGTGTGTGGTGTTTGCGTGTGTGTGTGTGTGGTGTTTGCGTGTGTGTGTGTGTGTGGTGTTTGTGTGTGTGTGGTGTTTGCGTGTGTGTGTGGTGTTTGCGTGTGTGTGTGGTGTTTGCGTGTGTGTGTGTGGTGTTTGCGTGTGTGTGTGTGGTGTTTGCATGTGTGTGTGTGTGTGGTGTTTGCGTGTGTGTGTGTGTGGTGTTTGCGTGTGTGTGTGTGTGTGGTGTTTGCGTGTGTGTGTGTGTGTGTGGTGTTTGCTTGTGTGTGTGTGTGTGTGTGTGTGGTGTTTGCTTGTGTGTGTGTGGTGTTTGCTTGTGTGTGTGTGTGTGGCGTGTGTTTGTGTGTGTGGTGTGTGTGTCTGTGGTTTGTGTGTGGTGTGTGCGTTTGTGTGTGGTGTGTGCGTGTGTGTGTGGTGTGTGCGTGTGTGTGTGGTGTGTGCTTGTGCATGTGTGTGGTGTGTGCTTGTGCGTGTGGTGTGTGCTTGTGCGTGTGGTGTGTTCTTGTGCGTGTGGTGTGTGCTTGTGCGTGCGTGTGGTGTGTGCTTGTGCGTGCGTGTGGTGTGTGCTTGTGCGTGCGTGTGGTGTGTGCTTGTGCGTGTGTGTGGTGTGTGCTTGTGTGTGTGTGTGTGTGGTGTTTGCTTGTGTGTGTGTGTGTGGTGTTTGCTTGTGTGTGTGTGTGTGGTGTTTGCTTGTGTGTGTGTGTGTGGTGTTTGCTTGTGTGTGTGTGTGTGGTGTTTGCTTGTGTGTGTGTGTGTGTGTGTGGTGTTTGCTTGTGTGTGTGTGTGTGGTGTTTGCTTGTGTGTGTGTGTGGTGTTTGCTTGTGTGTGTGTGTGTGGTGTTTGCTTGTGTGTGTGTGTGTGTGGTGTTTGCTTGTGTGTGTGTGTGTGTGGTGTTTGCTTGTGTGTGTGTGTGTGTGTGTGGTGTTTGCTTGTGTGTGTGTGTGTGTGTGTGGTGTTTGCTTGTGTGTGTGTGTGTGTGGTGTTTGCTTGTGTGTGTGTGTGTGGTGTGTGCTTGTGTGTGGTGTTTGCTTGTGTGTGTGGTGTGTGCTTGTGTGTGGTGTTTGCTTGTGTGTGTGTGCTTGTGTGTGTGCGTGTGGTGTGTGCTTGTGTGTGTGCGTGTGGTGTGTGTGTGGTGTGTGCTTGTGTCTGTTTGTGGAGTGTGTGCTTGTGTCTGTGCGTGTCGTGTGCGCTTGTGTCTGTGTGTGGGGTGTGTGCTTGTGTCTGTGTGTGTGGTATGTGCTTGTGTCTGTGTGTGTGGTGTGTGCTTGTGTCTGTGTGTGTTGTGTGGTGTGTGCTTGTGCGTGTGATGTGTGCTTGTGTCTGTGTGTTGTGTGCTGGTGTGTGGTGTGTGCTGGTGTTTGTGTGTGTGGTGTGTATGTGTGGTGTGTCTATGTGTGTGGTGCGTGTTTGTGTGTGTGGTGCATCTTTGTGTGTGTGTTGCGGGTTTGTGTCTGTGCCTGTGTGTGTGATGTTTGCTTGTGTCTGTGCCTGTGTGTGATGTTTGCTTGTGTTTGTGCCTGTGTGTGATGTTTGCTTGAGCCTGTGCCTGTGTGTGATGTGTGCTTGTGTCTGTGCCTGTGTGTGTGGGTAGGTTTGCATGTGTCTATGCCTGTGTGTGTGGGTGTTTTTCCTTTGTCTGTGCCTGTGTGTGTGGTGTTTGCTTGTGTCTGTGCCTCTGTGTGTGTGTGGTGTTTGCTTGTGTCTGTGCCTGTGTGGTGTTTGCTTGTGTGTGTGTGTGTGTGGTGTTTGCTTGTGTGTGTGTGTGTGTGTGGTGTTTGCTTGTGTGTGTGTGTGGTGTTTGCTTGTGTGTGTGTGTGTGGTGTTTGCTTGTGTGTGTGTGTGTGGTGTTTGCTTGTGTGTGTGTGTGTGGTGTTTGCTTGTGTGTGTGTGTGTGGTGTTTGCTTGTGTGTGTGTGTGTGTGGTGTTTGCTTGTGTGTGTGTGTGTGTGTGTGTGGTGTTTGCTTGTGTGTGTGTGTGTGCGTGTGTGTGTGGTGTTTGCTTGTGTGTGTGTGTGTGCGTGTGTGTGTGGTGTTTGCTTGTGTGTGTGCGTGTGTGTGTGGTGTTTGCTTGTGTGTGTGTGTGTGTGTGTGGTGTTTGCTTGTGTGTGTGTGTGTGGTGTTTGCTTGTGTGTGTGTGTGTGGTGTTTGCTTGTGTGTGTGTGTGTGGTGTTTGCTTGTGTGTGTGTGTGTGGTGTTTGCTTGTGTGTGTGTGTGTGTGGTGTTTGCGTGTGTGTGTGTGTGTGTGTGGTGTTTGCTTGTGTGTGTGTGTGTGGTGTTTGCTTGTGTGTGTGTGTGGTGTTTGCTTGTGTGTGTGTGTGTGGTGTTTGCTTGTGTGTGTGTGTGTGGTGTTTGCTTGTGTGTGTGTGTGTGGTGTTTGCTTGTGTGTGTGTGTGTGGTGTTTGCTTGTGTGTGTGTGTGGTGTTTGCTTGTGTGTGTGTGTGTGGTGTTTGCTTGTGTGTGTGTGTGTGTGTGTGTGGTGTTTGCTTGTGTGTGTGTGTGGTGTTTGCGTGTGTGGTGTTTGCTTGTGTGTGTGTGTGGTGTTTGCGTGTGTGTGTGCGTGTGTGTGTGGTGTTTGCTTGTGTGTGTGTGTGTGTGGTGTTTACGTGTGTGTGTGTGTGTGTGGTGTTTGCTTGTGTGTGTGTGTGGTGTTTGCTTGTGTGTGTGTGTGGTGTTTGCTTGTGTGTGCGTGTGGTGTGTGCTTGTGTCTGTGCGTGTCGTGTGCGCTTGTGTCTGTGCGTGTGTTGTGTGCTTGTGTCTGTGTGTGTGTGGTGTTTGCTTGTGTGTGTGTGTGTGTGGTGTTTGCTTGTGTGTGTGTGTGTGTGGTGTTTGCTTGTGTGTGTGTGTGTGTGGTGTTTACGTGTGTGTGTGTGTGTGTGGTGTTTACGTGTGTGTGTGTGTGTGTGGTGTTTACGTGTGTGTGTGCGTGTGTGTGTGGTGTTTGCTTGTGTGTGTGTGTGGTGTTTGCTTGTGTGTGTGTGTGTGTGTGGTGTTTACGTGTGTGTGTGTGTGTGTGGTGTTTACGTGTGTGTGTGTGTGTGTGTGGTGTTTACGTGTGTGTGTGTGTGTGTGTGGTGTTTACGTGTGTGTGTGTGTGTGTGTGGTGTTTACGTGTGTGTGTGTGTGTGTGTGGTGTTTACGTGTGTGTGTGTGTGTGTGTGTGGTGTTTACGTGTGTGTGTGTGTGTGTGTGGTGTTTACGTGTGTGTGTGTGTGTGTGTGTGGTGTTTACGTGTGTGTGTGTGTGTGGTGTTTACGTGTGTGTGTGTGTGTGGTGTTTACGTGTGTGTGTGTGTGTGTGGTGTTTACTTGTGTGTGTGTGTGTGTGTGTGTGGTGTTTACGTGTGTGTGTGTGTGTGTGTGTGGTGTTTACTTGTGTGTGTGTGTGTGTGTGTGGTGTTTACTTGTGTGTGTGTGTGTGTGTGGTGTTTACTTGTGTGTGTGTGTGTGTGTGTGTGTGGTGTTTACTTGTGTGTGTGTGTGTGTGTGTGTGGTGTTTACTTGTGTGTGTGTGTGTGGTGTTTACTTGTGTGTGTGTGGTGTTTGCTTGTGTGTGCGTGTGGTGTGTGCTTGTGTCTGTGCGTGTCATGTGCGCTTGTGTCTGTGCGTGTGTTGTGTGCTTGTGTCTGTGTGTGTGTGGTGTTTGCGTGTGTGTGTGTGTGGTGTTTACGTGTGTGTGTGTGTGTGTGTGGTGTTTACTTGTGTGTGTGTGTGTGTGTGTGTGGTGTTTACGTGTGTGTGTGTGTGTGTGTGTGGTGTTTACTTGTGTGTGTGTGTGTGTGTGGTGTTTACTTGTGTGTGTGTGTGTGTGTGGTGTTTACTTGTGTGTGTGTGTGTGTGTGTGTGTGTGGTGTTTACTTGTGTGTGTGTGTGTGTGTGTGTGGTGTTTACTTGTGTGTGTGTGTGTGGTGTTTACTTGTGTGTGTGTGGTGTTTGCTTGTGTGTGCGTGTGGTGTGTGCTTGTGTCTGTGCGTGTCATGTGCGCTTGTGTCTGTGCGTGTGTTGTGTGCTTGTGTCTGTGTGTGTGTGGTGTTTGCGTGTGTGTGTGTGTGGTGTTTGCGTGTGTGTGTGTGTGGTGTTTGCGTGTGTGTGTGTGGTGTTTGCGTGTGTGTGTGGTGTTTGCGTGTGTGTGTGTGTGGTGTTTGCGTGTGTGTGTGTGTGTGGTGTTTGCGTGTGTGTGTGTGGTGTTTGCGTGTGTGTGTGTGTGTGTGTGGTGTTTGCTTGTGTGTGTGTGTGTGGTGTTTGCTTGTGTGTGTGTGTGGTGTTTGTGTGTGTGTGTGGTGTTTGCGTGTGTGTGTGGTGTTTGCGTGTGTGGTGTTTGCTTGTGTGTGTGTGTGGTGTTTGCGTGTGTGTGTGCGTGTGTGTGTGGTGTTTGCTTGTGTGTGTGTGTGGTGTTTACGTGTGTGTGTGTGTGTGGTGTTTGCTTGTGTGTGTGTGTGGTGTTTGCTTGTGTGTGCGTGTGGTGTGTGCTTGTGTCTGTGCGTGTCGTGTGCGCTTGTGTCTGTGCGTGTGTTGTGTGCTTGTGTCTGTGTGTGTGTGGTGTTTGCTTGTGTGTGTGTGTGTGTGGTGTTTACGTGTGTGTGTGTGTGTGTGTGGTGTTTACTTGTGTGTGTGTGTGTGTGTGTGTGGTGTTTACGTGTGTGTGTGTGTGTGTGTGGTGTTTACTTGTGTGTGTGTGTGTGTGTGTGGTGTTTACTTGTGTGTGTGTGTGTGTGTGGTGTTTACGTGTGTGTGTGTGTGTGTGTGTGGTGTTTACTTGTGTGTGTGTGTGTGTGTGTGTGGTGTTTACGTGTGTGTGTGTGTGTGTGTGTGGTGTTTACTTGTGTGTGTGTGTGTGTGTGTGGTGTTTACTTGTGTGTGTGTGTGTGTGTGGTGTTTACTTGTGTGTGTGTGTGTGTGTGTGTGTGGTGTTTACTTGTGTGTGTGTGTGTGTGTGTGTGGTGTTTGCTTGTGTGTGTGTGTGTGTGTGTGGTGTTTACGTGTGTGTGTGTGT